>NW_026867957.1:746654-826886 GCF_020745735.1 Hemiscyllium ocellatum | reverse complement strand
AATTATTGAACGGCACATAGGACTCAGTGGGCCGAATTTAACCTCATTCTGCTCCTTTTTTCAATGCTCATGTGATGTTATGCTATCTAGTATTCTCTTCATTCAGACAGCAGAGCAGATGCTGGGATTGATACATATTTGATTCGAAATGGTCAGTGGCAATGTGGAACAGGTTTGGAGTCCAGAATGGTTTATGTTTATTTCTAATTCTTCTGTCCTTATGTCTGAAAAGATGTGGTGATTTGATGTTCAGTTTTAAAATAACAGTCCCACAAAGAAAGAAGGACGCCGCTTTCACTTTGGTGTTTTGCTGCCTGTGGTGTCCTCATCCTCAGGGAGCAGTGAAGACTCAGTTATTGAAGATGTCCAAGGCTGAGCTTGACTGGTCTTTGCTGGACTGTAGAATCAATGTTTATTGGAAACAGACAGAGAGAACGAATGGCCAAACACACTCGGATCAGCCATGAGCATTCTGAATGGTGCCGCCAAATGGCCAATGCTGCCCCTACGCTGCATGTTGTTCCCTCAATCCACGCTCCTGGCCGTTACAGAGATATACTGCTGCCCCTCTGGCATGTGTTGTTCTCTTAATCCACCCCTCGATGTTGTTACAGAGATAAACTGCTGCCCCTACCCAATGTGTTGCTCCCTCAATCCACCTCGCGAGGCAGTTACGTTGTAGGGGATAACCCCATTTAGTCAGACAGGATCGTTACAATGAGACAGGAGGAGGTCATTCTGCCCCTCTACGGAATTACACAGGAATATCGAATGAAGTAATTCAGCTCCTTGAATACATTACACAGGCCAGGAGGAGGACATTCAACCCGTCTCAATGGCTACATAGGAACAGGAAAGCTGTCGGGAACAGGAAATAGAGAGTAGAGACAAATGTTTATTTTCAGGCTGCAAAGATGCAACTGATGGAGTGCCTTAGAGATCACTGTGGGGTTATCAATGATCAATAATCTTTTTCAATGATCTGGAGGAAGAGGAGGGAATGGCTTGGAGCTCATATGGATGGTCATTCAATGTCTTGTCAAATGGACGTTTGTGAATCTGCAAGGTACAGATAGGGAAGGTTAGTGAGCTAGCCTTCAGCAGAAATAATATAATGTACATTGTCTATTTAAAGTCTGATTGAAGATTTGTAGCTCGGGTGTCCGTTGTTGTGGTTCTGTTCGCCGAGCTGGAAGTTTTTGCTGCAAACGTTTCGTCCCCTGGCTAGGGAACATCATCAGTGCGTTTGTTGGAGCCTCCTGTGAAGCGCTGCTTTGATGTTTCTTCCGGTATTTATATGGTTTGTTCTTGCCGCTTCCGGTGTCAGTTTCAGCTGTCCGTTTTAGTGGTTTGTATATGGGGTCCAGGTCGATGTATCTGTTGATGGAGTTTGTGGATGAATGCCATGCTTCTAGGAATTCTCTGGCTGTTCTCTGTCTGGCTTGCCCTATGACAGTAGTGTTTTCTCAGTCGAATTCATGTTGCTGGCTGACTGAGTGTATGGCTACTAGGGATAGCTGGTCGTGGCGTTTTGTGGCTAGCTGATGTTCATGGATGCGGATTGTTAGCTGTCTTCCTGTTTGTCCTATATAGTGTTTTGTGCAGCCCTTGCATGGTATTTTGTAAACTACGTTAGTTTGGCTCGTGCTGGCTATTGGGTCCTTTGTTCTAGTAAGTTGTTGTCTGAGTGTGGATGTTGGCTTGTGTGCCGTTATGAGTCCTAAGGGTCGCAGTAGTCTGGCTGTCAGTTCTGAAACGCTCCTGACGTATGGTAGTGTGGCTAATCCTTTTGGTTGTGGCATGTCCTCGTTCCGTTGTCTATCTCTTAGGCATCTGGTGATAAAGTTGCGAGGGTATCCGTTTTGACGAATACGTTGTATAGGTGTTCCTCTTCCTCTTTTCGCAGTTCTGGTGTACTGCAGTGTGTTGTGGCTCTTTTGAATAGTGTCCAGATGCAGCTTCGTTTGTGTGTGTTGGGGTGGTTACTTTCATAGTTTAGGACTTGGTCTCTGTGTGTTGGTTTCCTGTGTACCCTTGTGGTGAATTCTCCGTTGGGTGTTCTCTCTACTAACACGTCTAGGAATGAGAGTTGGCTATCCTTTTCCTCTTCTCTCGTGAATCGGATTCCTGTGAGTGTGGCGTTGATGATTCGGTGTGTTTTTTTTCTATTTCTGTGTTTTTGATGATTACAAAGGTGTCATCGACATATCTGATCAAGAGTTTGGGTTAGATTTGTGGTAGGGCTGTATGTTCTAACCTTTGCATAACTGCCTCTGCTATGAGTCCCGAGATTGGTGATCCCATGGGTGTTCCGTTGATTTGTTCGTATATCTAATTGTTGAATGTAAAGTGTGTAGTGAGGCACAGGTCCAGTAGTTTAAGTATGCCGTCCTTGTTGATAGGTTCGGCCTCCTGTGTTCTGTTATGTATGTCCTGTAGGTTGGCTATTGTTTCTCTGGCTAGGGTTTTGTCAATCGAAGTGAACAGTGCCGTCACGTCGAATGATACCATGGTTTCTTCTTTGTCTATGTGTGTATTCCTGATGATGTCCAAGAAGTCCTGTGTTGATTGTATGGAGTGATGGATCCGCTGACCGGGTGTTTCTGTTTTTGTTGTAGTTCTTTGGCCAGTTTGTATGCTGGTGTCCCTGGTAGTCATACTATGGGTCTGAGTGGGATGTCTGGTTTGTGTACTTTGGGTAGTCCATAGAATAGTCCATAAGAAAACTACAAACACATAACCTCAATACCAAGGAGAGTGAAGCACTGAAAGCACTGAAAAATGACCAGAACATAATCATACTACCGGCAGATAAAGGCAGAATGACGGTCATCCTAGATAAATCAGACTACATCAAAAAAGCACAACACCTACCAGCAGACAACAACACCTACCAAATGAAGGATTCCGACCCCACACCACAACTCACCAATAGAATAAACAACACACTAAGGAATCTTCAAAAAAACGGACAGATAACCAAAGCGGACCTCCAAAGAATGAAACCTGAAAGCAACAACACCCCCAGATTCTATGGACTACCCAAAGTACACAAACCAGTCATCCCACTCAGACCCATAGTATCACTACGAGGGACACCAGCATACAAACTGGCCAAAGAACTTAAACAAAAACTGAAACACCTGGTCAGCTGATCCAAACACTCCATACAATCAACACAGGAATTCTTGGACATCATCAGGAATACACACATAGACAAAGAAGAAACCATGGTATCATTCGACGTGACGGCACTGTTCACTTCAATTGACAAAACCCTAGCCAGAGAAACTATAGCCAACCTACAGGACATACATAACCGAACACAGGAGGCCGAACTTATCAACAAGGACGGCATACTTAAACTATGGACCTGTGCCTCACCACACACTTTACATTCAACAATCAGATATACGAACAAATCAACGGAACACCCATGGGATCACCAATCTCGGGACTCATAGCAGAGGCAGTTATGCAAAGGTTAGAACATACAGCCCTACCACAAATCTAAACCAAACTCTTGATCAGATATGTCGATGACACCTTTGTAATCATCAAAAACACAGAAATAGAAAAAACACACCGAATCATCAACGCCACACTCACAGGAATCCGATTCACGAGAGAAGAGGAAAAGGACAGCCAACTCTCATTCCTAGACGTGTTAGTAGAGAGAACACCCAACGGAGAATTCACCACAAGGGTACACAGGAAACCAACACACAGAGACCAAGTCCTAAACTATGAAAGTAACCACCCCAACACACACAAACGAAGCTGCATCAGAATACTATTCAAAAGAGCCACAACACACTGCAGTACACCAGAACTGCGAAAAGAGGAAGAGGAACACCTATACAAGGTATTCGCCAAAAACGGATACCCTCGCATCTTTATCAACAGATGCCTAAGAGATAGACCACGCAACGAGGACATGCCACAACCAAAAGGACTAGCCACACTACCATACATCAGGAGCGTTTCAGAACTGACAGCCAGACTACTGCGACCCTTAGGACTCACAACGGCACACAAGCCAACATCCACACTCAGACAACAACTTACTAGAACAAAGGACCCAATAGCCAGCACGAGCCAAACCAACGTAGTTTACAAAATACCATGCAAGGACTGCACAAAACACTATATAGGACAAACAGGAAGACAGCTAACAATCCGCATCCATGAACATCAGTTAGCCACAAAACGACACGACCAGCTATCCCTAGTAGCCATACACTCAGACAACCAGCAACATGAATTCGACTGAGAAAACACTACTGTCATAGGGCAAGCCAGACAGAGAACAGCCAGAGAATTCCTAGAAGCATGGCATTCATCCACAAACTCCATCAACAGATACATCGACCTGGACCCCATATACAAACCACTAAAACGGACAGCTGAAACTGACACCCGGAAGCGGCAAGAACAAACCACTATAAATACCGGTAGAATAATCAAAGCAGCGCTTCACAGGAGGCTCCAACAAACGCACTGATGATTTTCCCTAGCCAGGGGACGAAACGTTTGCAGCAAAAACTTCCAGCTCGGCGAACAGTACATTGTCTATTTTTGGCATGAAGGATAAAACAATTTAATTGCAGAGAGATTGCAGAACTCTGTGATGCAGGCAGTGTCCATGTTATTGCGACATGAATCATATGAAGTCAGATGCAGCAAGTGATTTGGAAGGTAAGTGGAATGATACTGTTTTTGGCAAAATTTATCGGTTTAAGCGCAGGGAAGATTTATTGCGTCTGTACAGGGCATTGCTGAGGCCACACCTGACGCACTGTCTGCAGTTTTGATCCCCCGAACTAAACTAAAAGGATATAATTCTTTTCGAAGATTTTCAAGGAGGTTTACCTCGACTCATTCCTGGAATGCCGGCCTTTTGTTATGGGGATTATCAGTTTTGACCTTAGCTGAGAAATAGTATTGAACCATCCATTCGGAAATGTATATCGACTGGATGCATTGTATCTCTTGTCAGGGAGACTAATGCGGGAGAATGAATTTTAAGAAAAAGATGCATTGACATTAATACACATACTGTGAAGACATCTACCAATATTTTCCATTTACACAGACACATGTAAGCAAGTCATCAAATTAAAAAGTGGGGACTTTTTTGCGATTGAAAGGAATTGTGTAAGAAAAGAGCAATGATGGCCCTCCATATAATCCATAATCGGGTTTTCCAGAGATTGTTGCAGGAGAGCACACATGGCCCAGTTTGGTGTCCAGTTGACATTATTGTATGTTTGAACACAGAGAGGGAGAAAACTGTCCCCTGCCTGAGAAGCAGCACCCAATTGATCCTTCTCTCTTACTTTGTTCCACCCGATAGCAAAATGTGAGACCATAAAATCCCTGAATTATCTTTACCACTTGTGAAGGATTCCAGGTAATGATTCATTCGAATCTCTCCACTACCTGAAACAAAGGGAATTCAGACAAATCCAACAGTTCCAGAAAGAAATCTCACTATCAGAAGATTGTGTGAGCATAATAACTCCAAAAGCAGAATAACGTTTGGGCCTCTGTATCATTTTACGATTTGTTATAAGTTCTAATTTCGGTGTCTCACATTTTTCTTGAAAGTGACCTACTGTGAGACCTATATCATTGGTCACATCACAAAATTGATTGCATTTAAGATTGGTGTAACCAATGGAGGATTGGGACTGGATATTTGAATTTATTCAAAGTTGTTTTTGTTGACATTTGACAGACAAGTGAATGTAGGAAAATGGTACACAAACGGAAAAGTGCTGCTGAGTTCAAAATCACATCACCCATGATCTTTGTGCGTGGTGGAGCGGGGACAAAATGTCTAAAGGTCCACTCCTGCTGATTAGTCCTATGTTTCGATGTTCCATTCAACCCCTCACAGTTCATGCAAGGAACAGATGGAGGCCACTTGCTCCAAATACCTGGTCCATAATAACACAGGATCTCATTCAGTCTCTCCAGACTGTCTCACAGGGTTTGGTTTGGGTTGGAAAATGTTATTTGGAAATCCAGTCTTTATTCGAAAGACACCTCTGCTCCCTTTGCAGAGTGTCTCCTCTCTGCAACTTGTGCTTCATTTGTTGGTCATATTATAGACCCAGATTCACTGTGAATACAGCCCACATATCTCACCCAGAGATGACTTACAAAATACATTTCTCTCTCTGATTACAACGTTCAATAACAGAACTTTCCAGAAAATTACAACCATTAACTTTGTAATTACAGAATATGAGAACATAAAGAACAGGATCAGGTAGTTCGCATGGTCAAACCATTGTATACCATCATGGCTGGTCTACTGTTGACATTAACTCCTCGCTTATGCCCAATTCTTCACACCCCCTTAGCTCTCTGACAGTTCAAAATTCATTTACTTCCTCCGTAAATACTTTCAGTGATGTAGCCCCCATAACTCTCTAGCCCAGATAATTCCTGACAGCGATTCCCCTCTGTGAGAGGAAAACACTTCTTACACATACACCATCACTTATTGATATGAACAAGAGGTGAACGCAGGGGCTCGGGAAAAAGTGAATGGCTTTGAGGTCAAGGCAGTATTTGACTGAGGATGGCATCAGGACCACCTAATTATTTGAGCTGAATGGGAATCAGGTGTAACCTCCCACTGATTTGGGTCTTTCATAGCACAAAAGAAAGATGCTTGTGATCAGTGGCCAACAGTCCTCTCAGACCCGGAATATCTCTGCAGGAGATCCTCAGGTTAGCCCCCTCAGCACAAACATCTGCAGCTGCTCCAACAATGTCTTTCCCCATCGTAAGATCTGAAGTGGGGATGATGACTGAAGATCACACAATGTTCAGAACATTTTGCTCCCCCTCAGCTCCTGAGCCAGTCTGTGTCCATGTGCAGCAAGACCTTGATAGCATTCAGCCTTGTGGTGTTAAAGTGTCAGTAACATTCATGTAACAACATGACCAGACACTGTACACTTGCACAGTTAAAAGAGGATCCCATTCAGCATCTCAAGTTGGTTACACACGGATATGTGGAAGCCATTCAGCCTATCGAAACTAGTGAAAAAGAAGAGGGTCAGTCCATTCAATCCTACTGCCTCTTCCAAAGGAAGAAGAGGGGTCTGATCAGTACTTCGAGCTCTTAAACAGGAACAAGCAAAGCCCAATCAATCAGACCCTTAAATCTGCTCCACGAGACCAGGAGGAGGCCATTCAACCCGATCAGCCAGTTATACAGGAACAGGAGGGCATCATTGATATTCCAATATGACAAGCCAATGAAACCGAGACTGCACTGATAGAGGGCTCATGATGTTAATCACGGTTCCATTTTTTGTAGAACGTGTGCTGCTTTAACATGATTTTCTGGCGGTGAGGAGGGAAGCCAACTGTTTTGTGTCAAGTCTCAAGGAGGCATCTTCCATCTCTGAGAAGACGCACCCATGTTTGCCATGGAGGTCAGAAGCTGCAGGGTAGAGTTAACTCTTTTATAATGAAGGTATTGTGGCTGACGTCGGAATTATGGATAATATTATGTTCATTGCAGGATCACGCACCAATTGGACTGTATTAATGTTGGGAGATTTTATTCAAAAGCCTGGACCTCTCTCTCTCTCTCTCTCTCACACACACACACACACACACACTCCCTCACTCTTTCTCTCTCTCTCTCTGTATCTCAATTGAAATAGGGTGTGGGGATGGTTGGGTCGATCATTCTCAGAGGCTCTTAAATTATCGATAATCATGTAACCCAAGTGATAAAAAAGTCATGGAATTTATCACCGTATCAGTGTCTGTTTAGAACATCATCACTGATTGTCCCTCCCCCTTAAGGTTCAATGCAATCACCTCTTATGCACTCACTGAGCTTCATTCACTGTTCATGGTGCCATCGTCCCAGGGATTAGTCTGCTGAATCGTGAGGAAACGTCTATCAATAGTACCCCAAATACTGCCTCAACAATACTCTCAGGGATGATCGCAATAATTCCCTTCTCTCATTTAGACATCGTCGATTCTTTTCTGTGCCACAAAAATCCATTCCTTCTCTATGCCCTACATCTGACATGGAATCTATAAGTCCCTTACCATCGTCAATAAATCCAGCATCAAAGTTGCCAATGGAGATGTGCATCATTCTCAGGGAGAATTTCAACCTGATTGAATACACCTCAAATAGTGCATGATCACATAACTGAATAGAAATGAGCTGTAGGAATACGGGAAACAGAAAGAGGAAGAGAGCTATCTTTACTTTTGGTATTCTCTCGCAGGATATTTGCAGCCCTGGTCAGGCCAGCATGTTATGCTGATCTTGAACTGAGTGGCTGGTTCAGGACAGTAAAGAGTAAAACACATAGCTGTGGGCTCGTAGTACTACAACACAGGATAAATTCTACTGCTTAGTTAAAACCAGCAACAGAGAAAAGATTTATCCAATGCAGTAATCTGTGATAATTCTCGAACTATTAAAAGTAAAAATGAGCAACTTTATTTCTTCAAGTATAACAGAGAATAATAAACGGACGGCTATTTACTACTTCTTCCTCTGAACTATCCTTGACCTTCCCCCTCCACAATACTAGGCCGATAACACTCCTAATTAAAAATTACAAAACAAAGCTTCTTATATCAAATTCAGGAAGCTTTCGGTTTTTCTCCATATTCATGTCTTATTTTCTTCTTGTGGATTCTGCTTCACTAGTTACTAATCAATAAAGGTTCCATTAGGAGAGCTATTTATCAGGCAGTCTTCACCTGCTAGTAGCTTGGCAGTTCTCCTCTCAACTGTTCAATTTTCCATAGTCTTGAACCCAAAGCATCGGATTGTGTCATTGGTTTTTAAGATTGCCAATATATTAAATTCAAACTTGGTTGTTGGTGGGTATTTTGGGGTACAATTTAAAGTGTTTGGCTGAATTTGTTTTTATTGCAAGACAATGAGCTAATCGAGTTGTTCAACCAAATGCTACATTATATCTATTTTTCAGAGCACTTGGTGCTGTCAGGTGGTTATTGCTGGCTTTTCATTCTTCTCAAGGTGCAGTACACCCACATGTTCATCACCAAAGTCACATGGAAACCTGACTAGGGAAGCATGACATACACTGACTTCACGAAAGGACTTGAATCAAGCAGATAGATTTTTATAATCAACCATAATGGTTACTTTTAAATTCAATCAATTTCCCTCATGGGATATCAACAGACTATTATTCTGTAGCTCTCGCTTATGAGTCAATGGATTGACCACCATAAATTGTCTTCACGTATGTGCAGAGAACAAGTAAAACATTTTCAAGAGCAATTATTTAGTGACAGATAAGCGGTTGGAAGGAACATGAAACTATTGCATCCAGATTGAACAAAGGTACAATTATAATTGATTAAAATATTAGAGAAGTGGTGAAGCAAGTTGGTATTTCACGCAGAGTACGGTAGGGATCTGGGAGTCACACATGGAAGCAGATTACATGCAGAAACTCTCAAACCATTATACAAAGGTGCCTGGTTCTGCACCTGAAGGCCTATAGTCTTCGGGAGACAGAACTAGGGCTTTTAGAAAACGTTACTTCATGTCCAATGCAGACAGTGATCTCCTCTATACTGTGCTATTTTCTGAAGTTTTCAAAGGTTACGAATATCTGACAGGATCAATTCGCAGGGATGAGGGAAGAGGGCAGGGAGGAGCAATTTGTAAATTGATTAGCATGACAATAATACTGATACCATCCTTTATACACAATGTACTTCACTGTGATGTCCTTTTTGTCCTTCCTGTAGAAATGGGGATAACCTTTGATTATCCAGTTCAGTCATGGTCACACTGCAGCCACATCTCAACAATCCCAGCTACATCTGAGCTGGTTCATACTATTTGAAGCTTCCATTTCATTTGCCTTGTTGAAATGTTCGTAAGGAATTCTGGGATGGCAGCAAGTGCGGAGCCCAGGATGGCTGTAGGGTCCAGAGGAGGTTACAGAGATAGGAAGGTGGATGAAAGCTGGGGGATATTACAGGGACATGGGTTGTTCGAGGGGCAGAAGGAGATTACAAAGACAAGGAAAGTTTTAGGTTTTCGTTGAAGTGGAAATGGAGCTGGACCAGCCAGATCAATATTCTGGCTGCAAGAGCATTGTAGAAAGAAAACCTCCCCGAAACCTGATAAAAATGTTACCTGAACAATTTAGAACATGATATAGCTCCCTGTGTCTCTGCACCAGAAATAAACATTGTGCCCACTGTGCCTGCACACTGCCAGTCTCTGGAACATCCTTCATGTTCCATGACCCTTCCCACTTCAGTAAACCCACTAGTTTCTACAAAAATTCCTATTTGTGTAAAGGTCTCCATGCCCTATGAAGCTCCCTGCTTCAAAAACCCCTTCCTCCTTATAGAGATGGTCACACACAAACAGCGATCGACTTTTTTGGAAGCAGTGAGAGATTAGTTAGCGACGTTCTGTTTGGAGGACGTTGTGGTCCAGCGTTTGCAGAAAACAGAAAGAAAATGCATGCGTTGGTCCTGCAGGAGCTTGATAACAGGAGGGTCTACTGAAAGGGACAGGACTTTCCTTGGAGAATTTTACAGAGACAGATTTGGCGAAAATGGAGGAGCTTTCAGATCCAAGATTTGTAGGTATTAATGAACGTTAGAGATACGTGGATGGTTTTTATAGCGATTGGAATGGGGTCAGTCAGGTAAACCTTGTTAATACAAGTTCCCTGTTTGGGTCTGTGAACCTGCTCCAATCAGGGAGTCCTGGCTCAGAAATAAACAGAAGCATCAGGGGCTCTGTTCACTTTAGGAGTCGGCTCTGATCTAACGTGGGTCAGTGCCATGTATTGCGTATGTAGAAATAAAAAGGGTTTTGGTAACAGGATACCAGCCTCTGTGGAGTTATTTCTGTTTTAACATCTGGTAGATATTACAGAGAGAGGGAGGGCGGGAGGTGTTTCCACAGATCAAGATGGATTTAGAATCTGGAGGTGGCAGAGACAGTGATCTGTTTTAAGGCAGAAGATGGTTACAGAATCGGGAGCACTGTCGAGACTAGAGGATGTTACATGGCTGGTTAGGCATTGGAGTAGGTTACACAACAGGGAAAATTGTCGGGACTGGAGTAAAAAAAGAGTTGGGCGGGTTGGCGATGCTGGAGACATAATGAACACTGTAGTGGCTGGAGTTTATGGAGATACTGCGATCTGTCAGGGCAGGAGGGGGTTGGTAACGCTGATTGTCGTATGATCTGGAGGAGATGTCAAAGATTAGGTTTTTATAGATCAGAGTAGCTGCAGAGAAGGGGAGAGCTGTAAAGAATTGAGAAATAATTTAAAGAGAGGAAAGGTTATCGGGGCTGGAGGAGATTCCAGGGAAAGAATGTTTATATGGCCTTTATGAGTTACAGAGATAAGAAGGGAGACATTGGCTGACGGAGGTTGCAGAGATTAGAATGTATCATACAGGATCAGCAAAGTTACAAAATCGGGATATTTATGGATTTGGAGAACTCTCAAGATGCCACATTGAATGAAACAGATGCCTTGTGGCACAGAAGGGTGTTATTTGGCCAATCATGGTTACACCAGCTCTTCAACTGAATTCTTTGCTGAGTAATGGTCTCCTCCTTCACTCACATTCTCACATTTTTTTGGATCAAAAATCATCCAATAGCCTCCTGAATGTTTTCGTCAAACATGCAGCTACAACGCATTTAAATGCACCTTAACTACTTGCGAAGATCTTTTTCCAGGTAGAAATTCTTTTTCTAATTTCGATGCAGCTTTACTCCATCTTTTAACACGTTCATTATGAGGGGTCCACAGGAGGATTCTGAGAAAGCTCCATGGTGGCTCTCCGTTTTCCCAAAATTCCCCTCTGCTCTATTATATCCCTCTGGACCTCCAACATTCCTCCTGGTTCACAATTCGATTCTCCTTCTGACACAAATTCTATTGTTCTTTACTGTCACCGAGGGAGCATTGGGGTTGTTAATCCTGCCGTTCCTATTTGAGTGACCATTCCTCGACTGGACCCAAGCCATCTCCTCTTTGCAGGGAGCCCATGGTTCAGTTTATCTTTTTCTGACCAAATTGGTGTTCCAGTCAAACCTTCCCAGCTTCATTCTTGCCCCAATGAAGGCTGCTGTCAGTCAACTCATGTTTCTCACTCTCAATTATTGTATATCATTCTCTACCATTATCCTGAACTTTACAATAAAATGATCAATGTGACCCAAACTTTTTCCCCGACTGACACTGGAGTAACTTCCCCCACCTTTTCCCAAGGATCAGGTCCAACAGTACATGCTCTCTTCAGCTGGACACATACTCCTTCAGTGAGCTCTCCTCCATGTAATCCACGGATAGTCGCCCTAGTGACCCTGCAACACAAATAAGTGGGCGGCACGGTGTCATAGTTGTTAGCACTGCTGTCTCACAGCGCCTGAGACCCGGATTCAGTTCCCGACTCATGCGACTGACTGTCTGGAGTTTGCACGTTCTTCCCGTGTCTGCGTGGGTTTCCTCCGGGTGCTCCGGTTTCTTCCCACAGTCCAAAGATGTGCTCGTCAGTTGAATTGGCCATGCTAAATTGCCCGTAGTGTTAGGTAAGGGGTATATGTAAGGGTATGGGTGGGTTGCGCTTTGGCGGGTCAGTGTGGACTTTTTGGATCGAAGGGCCTGTTTCCACACTGTAAGTAATCTAATCTAAAAAAAATAACCCAGTCATTATCTGGATAAATTAAGTTTCTCAATATTACTAATCTGTAGTATTGTCATTGCTCTCAAATTCCCTGCATATCTATTCTCCCTATCTTTTCCAATGGTTGCTGGCCGATAGACTGTACCTCAGAGTGTAATTGTATACTTTTTGTTATGTAGTTTCACCAAATTCATTTAGTCCTTGGATGTATCCTCTTTCTCTTGGACTTCTTAACTAACACTAATCTAAACCAGTACTTCTACCTTCCTCCTTTCATGTCCCTCCTATCATTTTGGAATCCTTTATATACAGCAATATTCCTTAATATTCCTGCCATTCCTTAAGCCAGCTCTCGGTAATCAGTATATCAGACTTCCACACACCAATCTCCATCTGTAACTATGCACACTCCGAGTATTTATGTCCATGCAGAGTGCCTCAGATTAAGGTTTTCTTTCTTACTCCATCTTCCACTGATAAACGTGTTCTTGTAAGTTAGTACCAACTGTACACTCCCATTATTTTGAGAATCCTGGTAGTCTCCTCTACTATTCCTTTTTGGATCCTGAGCACACGCAAGGTTATTTTCAATCCCTCTCGAAAAAACACTGTGAGAAATTCAGTCCCAGCTCTGTCACGTTAGCCCATCTGAAGTCCTTCCTGATGCATCATCGTTCCAGTCAAACTCTCATCTATCTAAAACTCCGAGTTCTGTTCTCACTTGTACACGGCATTGGGAGTTTTCCAGGGATTTCTACATCTGAGATCCCACTTGCTAACCATCCAACTAGCTACATAAATTCTGATTCCCAGACCACTTCACCTTTCCTATCCAGGTCATTCCTATCAACATGGACATGACCTTTGATTGCTCACTGGCCACCAGACGAATGTCCTGCAGATACAGTGACATTCTTAACCTCACTATCCTGGAATTACAGACATGACGACGCCTTCTTCACTTTACTGACTACCCTGTGACTATTGCTTTTCCTTCGTTTTTACTTTTTTTTTCCTGAGTTCAATCCTTCTTTCGGCAGTTAAAAAAGCAAATTTGCTAACTTACAGTAATTACAGACAGTCGCTAATAACGGTCTATTATCGGACAATGAACGTACACCTTTTTCCTGTGATGTCTCATGCACTTCTTTCAAACTCAGTGCAGGCAGACCCCCGTCAAAGAAAAGTGTCTCTGTGACTCCCAGGTACATGTATTCCCCCAGCTCCCAATCCACTCTGCACACTCACACGGTCACCGTCTCTGTGACTGCCAGGTACATGTAATCCTTCAACTCCCATCCACCCTGCTCCCTCACAGGCTCACCGTTTCTCTGACTCCCATCGACATGTAATCCCAGGGACGTAATGACAGCTAGGAAGTGTTGTAAGGTACTGGAGACCGTTGGATGTTACAGAGTTAGAAGACACGCAGTAACTGGGGGGTTACAGATGTTTGAAGCACTCTTGGTGTTCAAGGACCCTCGGGACATAAGGAAGTACAGAGAATGGGAGCATTGCAAATAGTGAGATTGTAGGGGCTGGAAGAGCTAATATGGATAAGGAGGATGAAAGTACCAATTTCGCACAACCAGCCACTGTAATTCACAAACATATAAGGAAGGGAACCTGTGCTTTCATTGAATACAGTTACGTGGAGAGTTACAGATACCGAGGGGTTACAAATTTAGAAAGGAAGAGGTTATAGGTGATCAGAAGAGTAAACAAGAATAAAGAAATTTGAGAGATCACTATCACAGATGGGATTGAAGATGGTGAGACATTCTGATGAACAATAAGAGCTGTTGGCAGAGGAGGATGTCACATATCCACGAAGAGCTGAATTGTCTGTATACATTTACAGACGTGAAGAGTGCGGTAGCACCTGCTGGAGGGTACACAGATAACAACAGTTCCAACAGCTGGTGCAGTGGCTCAGGAAGGCAGCTCAACACCACCTTCTCAGGGACAACTCCAAATCAGCAATGCATCCAGCAATGCTCATGATCACGAGTGAATAAACAAATAAAATATCTACAAGCAGCACTGAGGTCACTCAGGAAGGCTCTTTCGGCACGACTTCACAAACCCAGAGCAACTATACCCTAGAAGGACAGGAGCTCCAGGTGCACGGGAACACCATCATTTCCACGTTGCCCTCCAAGCCACGCTCCATCCTCCCAGCACTGCGTCTGTCCCTATACCCAAAGGACTGCAATTGGTGAGGAAGGCCGCTCACCACCACCTTCTCCAGGGAATTACAGATGGGACGGCAATGACGGCCGAGCAAGTGATGGCCACATCCCATCAGTGAATTTGTACACGGGAAACTCAGGGACTGTTCATGTCCCCTTTGCTTCCTCCACACAACCCACATTCCCATCTCGTTCTGTGTCAACAACAAACATGGAACCAGTAGATATACATCCATCAAATGCCTCGTAACCCTTTGTGAATAGTTAGGGGTCAAGCAATAATCCATTTATTCCTTCTTAGTTTTCTGTTGAAGAATTCTCAATCCATGCCTGTACATTCCTTCCAATCCAACATTTGCCAATACATCTTCAGTGGGACCTTGTTGAAAGGTTTCTGAAAATCTCGACAAATCATTCCTCCCTTTTATCTACTCTGCTTGAATACAGCCAGACAGGAAAACAAATCCAGCAGAGTTTGTGAAATGAAATTTCAGTTTCAGAACAACGTGCTTGGCTTGGGTAGAGGATTGGGTGATTAGCAGAAGACAGAGTATGTATAAAGGGATTGTTTTCACGATGGGAACTGGGGACGAGGGGAACTCCACAGGAGTCAGTGTTGGGGCCACGCTGTACATGTTATGCATTAACTGTCTGGACAAAGGATGTGAGGGGTGCACGAACTAGTTTCAAAAGAAAGAGCCCATGATGAAATGCTTGCCATATGAGGAACAGGTGAAGTCTCTGGCTCTGTACTTGATGAAGTTTCAGAGGCGGCGGTGGCAGGATCTCATTCAAACTTACAGAATACTGAGGGGTCTGGATGCAGTGGACGGGAGAGGGGTGGGCGTGGGGAGGAAGATGTTTTCAGTAGGCGGAGAGACTAGGGGCCAAGGGCACAGCTTCAGAGTGAAGGAACGACCGTTTAGAATGGAGATGTGGAGGAATTTATTCAGCCAGAGGGTGATGGATCTGTGGAACGGTTCCTGCCGTAGGGAGGGTTGTAGATGAGGGTGACATTTACTCAGATAGGGCTACAAGCGCTGGAGAAGGTTATGGAAATGATTAGATGGATGGAGATACTAGAGGAGCTTATATTGACAGGGTGGGTCATAGTGACAGGAGAATGTTACACAGATAGTGCCTCTTGTAGGAACTGGATTGGGAGAGTCACAGACATTGGACTGGGTTCTACAGATCGGGAGTATTGCAGTGATCTGAGAGGATTACACAGGTAGGGAGGATTGTGGGCTCTCCACATGTTGAGACGGTTTCAGGAAGAGGTTACATCGATAAGGAAGGATGTTGGAGCTGTCGTAATTTACAGAGACTGGGAGGTTTAGAGCTGTTTAATTGTTAGAGGGATATTTTTAGGGACAGTAATATGGAACGCAGAGGGAGAGTTTAGAATTTATTAGATTCCCTACAGTATGGAACGGCACTTCGACCCAACAAGTCCACACCAACTCTCGAAAGAGTAATCCTCCTAGTCCCATTTCCCTCTGACTAATGCAGCTAACGCTATGGGCAGTTTCGAATGGCCAATTCACCTGACCTGCACGTCTTTGGACTGGGAAGGAAAATGGGTGCACCTGAGGGAAACCCATGCAGACAGGGCTAACTCCATGCAGATAGTCTCCCAAGACTGGAATCGAACTTGGTTTTCTGGCACTGTGAGGCAGCAGTGCTCACCACTGAACCGCCATGCCATCCTAAACTGTAGGACTACACAAAGAGAGGGTGTTTGAGGTGCAGGGAGGGGCGCACAGAGATGGAGAGTGTTGACGCCGCAGGAAAAGGTTCTGGAGGTCTTTACATGGATAAGAAGGTCGGTAGGCATGGAAGATGGTTTCAGAGGTCGTGTGATGCTTTAAACCAGGAGGCAGGAATGTGATCGGGCCTGCAGAAGGTTACAGTGATATCATGTTCTCTTGGGGCTTGACGAAGGTACATAGGTGGGTATTTTGGTCCGGGCTAGGGGATTTTACAGAGACAGGATGGATTGCACTCATTGTGGAAAACTACAGAAATAGAGATTATTGTACTAAGTCCAGGATGGGATTATTGAGATGGGCATGTTATCGAGACTGGAACAATTTACAAATAACGAGAGTCGTCAGCATTGGAGTAGGTTCAAATATACAGCATGATAATTGCAGGGGTGGAGGTTACATAAATAGGAACTTTTCGGGCAACTACAACCATTCAAGACACTGATGCAGATGAGATGGATCAAAAGATGTGTTTCCTTGCTGTATGACCCTATTACATTACAAGAGAGAGTTTGAGGGGGGAATAGGGAACAGAAAGATCCCAGGTTGCAATACCACCTTCTGAAGGGAGGCCTCCTTTAATCTATGTTGTCCTGATGCTCACTAAGACAGCACAGGCCTGGATTGATAACTGTAAACTTCCTAAATTGTCTTAGGAAGACTCAGAACTGCAGTGACGAAAGTGAACAAGAGAGTGGAGATTGAGCCTGGGACCTTCATACTCTATGTTCACCCTTCAGCACTTTATCTGTGTCAAGTCTTCCAAACCAAACTTCGATTACTTAAATTCGCTCTGCTCTGTTCACTGTGAGTGATCTTACCTCGCTGCAGGATTTATTGAAGACTCCAGATCTCCCTGCCCTCTGGCTGACCATTTGCGTCCAATGAGATGATGGATGAAGCACCCAGCAGTTGGGAAGTTTATTGAGTCAGGAACGTCCTGAATACATGCAGGAGACAGAGAAATAGACTAAATGGGAAATTAGACTGATACAGTGAGGGTTACACATGGAGAATGGCACTGAGTCCCACAGAAATCTGGGACATCCCAGTCTCCATCCCTGGCCTGCGCTGCCTCATCTGCTTGGAGTGCAGAATTCTGTTGGCTCAAGATCTGGAGTAACTACAGAAACTGCAGTCACTGGCAGCAATTAGACCCTCACAGTGACAGATACCACATGGAGAGATATTGAGTGATATCACCAGAGTGCTGGTAGGCGTCAGGATCAAACCACGGTCTAGAAGAAGGGGTTTGATTCATGGTGCAATGAGATCAGTGCTCAGGGATGAGGGACCTATCAGTGGGTCTGGAAATGATCTAACATTACTCTCACTAGCCTGTTCATACAGAATTTAATGCCGGTGGCAAGGAAAAGCATCTGAATGCTCAATATCCGTTCAGGAAAGAAATCAGTGGTAGGCAGCTGGTCTGACCTACACATGACTCCAGACCCAGTGCGATGGAATTGACTTTAAACTGCCCTCTGTATTAGTCTAGCAAGGCAGTAAGCTCAAAGGCAGCTCGGGGATGGGCATGAATTGCTGGCCAGCCAGAGACATCAATATCCCACAAGTGAATTAAAAACAACACTGCTGGGAGCAGTGTCCTGGCCAATCTTGTCGGTAGAATTATAGACAGAGCTTTATGCTAACATGGAGGATGCAGTGACAGGGTTCAGATGAAAGGAGCTTTCCAAATCCATGGAGAAAGGGTGACACGTCGGAACAGCATGGGGATGTGACTGAAGACAAGCAGAAAGGAAAGGGAAGGGACAGAGTTTAACTAAAACTGTACGTCAGTGAATCGATTTGTGACAGGGCATTGTGGGAAAGAATAAATTATTTTTTTTTGGAATTGCCAAAGAATCTGCAATAAGGTAATATCTCTGTGACACAGAGATAAATGGGATTTAGACAGCAGAGTGATGTGGTTACAGGGTGAAAAAAAGGTGAAACATAAATATTCAATGACTGACAACCCTGTGGGAACTCAGGCAGAATAGGAGTGCAGGATGGGTAACCCTGACAGTAATCAATAACAAAAGCATTACAGAGAAAGCATTTGGCCTCAGATGATGTGGCTGAATCAGCTGAATGTAAATTCTGGGTCCCATGTGTCACAAACACAAGCAGAAGAACTTTTTTATAGGCTGCCTCGTAGCATTTCATTGATCCTCCCTATATTAAACAGGAATTCATTGGAATTTGTACAAAGGCATTATGATAGTTTTGGGAGACTTCAATCTTTGCATGATCTCAGACAGTCACTCTGGCAAGAGTTATATTATCTGAGCTCCTCTTTGAATGCTTTTCTCAGTGTTTCTTTGAATAACATATTGTGCAAATGGCTCGGGATGTCACTATCTCAGATCATTTGATGATGAAGCTGAGTGAAGGTGTGATGTCACACAGAGATCCTCCAGGAGATTGTAACATAGTGGAATTCAAAGAGATTGTCAGGTTTTCAAGTGACCATAAAGCACACTCGAGCATCAGAAACAAAGCCAATTACATGAGTTTGAGAGGAGAGCTGACCAAGATAAACAGGGGAAACAGACTGAAATGTCAGGCTGTAAATGAACAGTGGAAAACAATTGGAGTCATAGAGTGATAGAGATGTACAGCAGAGAAACGGACCACTCGGTCCAATACGTCCACGCCAACCAGATATCATAACCATTCTAGTTCCATTTACCGGCACTTATCCCACTAAACCCTTCCTATTCATATTCCCATCCTTTTAGATGCTGTGACTTTACTAGCCTCCACCATTCCCCTGGCAGTTGATTCCGTACACACAGCACCGTTGGTGTGAAAAGAGTTGCCCCTTAGGTCCCTTTCAAATATTTCACCTCCCCGCCCTGAACACATCTCCAGACACCTACACCAATCAACCTCACCGCCCTGTTGCGCAGGATTCGAACCTGTGTGGGTAAGCCCCAATGGATTTCATACTCCTCGCCTAAACCATCCGACTACTTATGTACATGATTACAGAGGTTACAGCGATAAGGAGGATTGTAGGGACTGTAAGAGGTTTCACAGTTTATGATTGCAGTGAGGACTGGAGGAAAATACCAAATTAGGGAGAGTTTAAGATTGAAAGATTCTGCAGAAAAATTTTTTACAGGGTTAATGCAGGATTCTTGACAGTGAGGAGTAACAGAAAAATCTTGGTGTCAAGGTCCAGAGATACTTCAAATTCGCCACCCAGGCTGTTAGGGTTGTTAAGAAACTCAATGATGTGTCGGCTTTCGTTTGCAGCGGGCTTGAGTTTAAGAGCTGTGAGGTTATGCTGCAGCTTGATACAGTCTGTGGTGAGACCACAATAGGAATATTGTGTTCAGTTCTGGTTGCCTCATTACAGGAGAAATGTGGACATTTTGGAAGAGGGTGCAGAGGAGATTTATCAGGATTCTGCCTGGATTGGAGGGCAGTTCTAACAAAGAAAGATTGAGGGAGCCAGGGTTTTCTGTTTGGAATGGAAAAGGATGAGAAGTGACTTGGTAGTGGTGTACGAGAAGATGAGAAGCATTCATAGGGTGGATGGCCCGAGATTTTTCCCATTGCCAAAATGACTGTAACTAGGAGGCAAAATTGTAAGGTAATTGGAGGAAGGTTGAGGGGAGATTTCAGAGGTAGCTTCTTTATACAGAATGTGCTGGATGAGTTGAATGTACTGCTAGTGTGGTTGGTAGAATCTGATACATTAGGGACATTTCAGTAACTTTTGGATAGGCACATGAATGATAGCAAAGTTAATTTCTCAAAATGAAGACCTGTGACCAATGGTGTTCCACAGGGATCCGTGCTGAGACCACTGTTGCTTATGATACATATCAATGATTTGGAGGAAGGTAACAGTTCCTTGATTAGCAAGTTTGCAGATGACACTAAGATTGGGGGAGTAGCAGACAGTGAATGGGAATGTCAGATAATACAGCAGAATATAGATAGATTGGAGAGGCGGGCAGAAAAATGGCAGATGGACTTCAATCCGGGCAAATGCAAGGTGATGCATTTCAGAAGGTCCAATTCAAAAGTGAATTATACAGTAAATGGGAACGTCCAGGGGAAAATTGAGATCTGGGTATTCAGGTCCATTGTTCCTTGAAGGTGGTAACGCAGGTCAGTAAAGTGGTCAAGGCGGCATATGGCATGCTTTCCTTCATTGTACATGGTATTGAGTACAACAGTTGGCAGGTCCTGTTACTTTAGGACTTTGGTTTAGAATATTACGTAAGGTTCTGGTCCCCACATTACCAAAAGGATGTGTATGCTTTGGAGAGGGTGCAGAGGACGTTCACCAGGATGTTGCCTGGTATAGAGGGCGCTAGAAATAAGGAGAGATTGAAAGGTTTTGGAGTATTTTCATTCGAAAGATGAATGTTGATTGGAGACCTGATTGAGATCTGCAAAAGCATGGGATGTATAGACAAGGTGGACAGCAAGAAGCTTTTTTCCCCAGAGTGCAGAACTCAATTACTCGGGGTCACGAGTTCACAGTGAGAGGGGAAAGGTTTAAGGCAGATCTGCTTGGTGGAAAGATCTTTACGCAGAGAGTGATGGGGGCCTGGAACTCTTTGCCAGCGGAGGAGGCACAGGCAGGAATGATAACGTTAGTTAAGATGTATCCTGACAGATGCATGAATGGGCAGGGAGTAGATCCTCACGAAATAGGGGACGGTTTTAGACAGAGAATCTGGATCAGCGAAGGCTTATAACGGGCTGAAGAGCCTGTTCCTGGGCTGTGATTTTATTTGATCTTTCAATGGTCTGCAGGTTAGATTGATCTAATAATCGGATAAAAGCTTGATACAACACTGAAGGCTGTATATCCTGTACCGTGCTGTACTGTTCTGTGTTTTAAGTATGGAGGGTTACAATGGCAGGAAGAGGTTTCAAGAGGCTAGATAGGATAGGATCTGAATGAATAGATACATCAGGAAGTGATTTGGAGATGCCGATGTTGGACTGGGGTGTACAAAGTTAAAAATCACACAACACCAGGTTATAGTTCAACAGGTTTAATTGGAAGCACACTAGCTTTCGGAGTGACGCTCCTTCATCACAATCACCTGATGAAGGAGCGTCGCTCTGAAAGCTAGTACGCTTCCAATTAAAACTGTTGGACTATAACCTGGTGTTGTGTGATTTTTAACTTTGTACATGAGGAAGGGTTTACTAGGATTGTCGGGGGTAACAGAGACAGCAATGGTCTGATCTGGAGAAGACGACCCAGACTGGGAGGGTTGTGGGAACACAGAGCTGGTTTCACAGATAATCCACATAATACCACAGGGTGTTACCGAAATGTGGGGAGCTGTATGGTCTACATGTGTTCATGAAGATGGAGAGGTTGTGAGGGATGGAGCAGTTTACAGGGAGAAGGGTGTTAGTAGGATGGAGTGGTTTACACAGACAGGGAGGATTTTCGGTGAATGGATCAGATGACAGAGATAAAGTAGGTTGTATACACTGGAGGACCAAACAGAAATATGGAGGGTAGTCATGACTGAAGATGTTTATAGATATAGGAAGTTTTACTTTTGCAGATTATTTAGTTGTGAAGGGTGTGGAGTCTGACAGATTATCCAGAAGGGCAGTAAGTTTGGTTGGAGACAGTTTCACAGATAATGGAGCATTAGTAATCATCTCCAGAATGGTCAAAGTGGAAAGGGTTGTAGGGGAGGGTGAGTTTACACAGGTAGGGGTTTAAGAGCTGGAGAAGGTTGTGGAGATGAGTAAATGGATGGAGATATAGGAGGAGCTTACATTGAAAGGGTGGGTGTTAGCGATGGGATGATATTACACAGAGAGTGAGACTTGTCAGAATTGGATCGGGAGAATCACAGACTTTCAGTTGGTTCTACAGATCGGGAGTGCTGCAATATACGGAGGGAAAACATTTCTGGTTTAAAGGACATTTATTTCAACACACGAATTGTTGTGTCTCCACCTAGTGATCGTGTCTTTAGAACTGGAAGAGGTTACGTCGATACGGAAACATTGAATACAATGTGTGCCGCCTCCTTTTTCTTGAACAGAGCCTCAATATACCCCTATCAGCAAGGGATCCCTAAACCTGCCAGCTTTTCCCTATACTCTAACAAGTTCATATTGGATTCTTGAGATCACACTTTTAAAGCCTCCCATTTGGCAGTCATTCCCTTTCCTTCACACAGACCACCCAGTGGATGGGAGCATGATGTGCAGGAGCTGGTGTTGGACTGTGATGGACAACGTTAATAATCACACAACACCAGCTTACAGTCCAGCGGGTTTATTTGGAGGCACTGGGTTTCAAAGAGCTGCTTCATCAGGTGGTTGTGGAGCACAATAAACAAGCCCAGAATTTATAGCAATAAGATTGCCGTGTGATGGAATGTAATATCAAATAAATTTAGTTTAAGTTTTCAGCTTTCAGAATGATCATCTGGACATCGAAAGCTGGTGCTTTGAATTGAATCTGTTGGACTATAAACTGGTATTATGTGATTTTTAATTCATGCAATCGAACTCTGCACGATCCTGTCAAATAGCCCCAAAATTGGCCCTGCTCCAGATTAAGACCTTAATCTGTGGACCTGCCTGATCTTTTTTCCATAACTATGTTAAAACGAGGACACTTGTGGTCATTGGGCCCAAAGTGCTCTCCGACTGACACGTCAGTCACTTGTCTGAACTCGTTTTCTGAGGGGAGGTCTCGTTTTCCGCTTCCTGAGTAGAGTGGGGCACTCTCCATATTGATCTCGGAAACTTTCTTGGACACATTTGACAAATTCTACCCCATACATGACATTTACACTCTGGGTGGTACAGTCAATACAGGGGAAGTTAAAATCTCCAAACAATACTATTCTATTATTTCTATAGGTGCCTGCAATCTCTCTTCACATCTACTCCTCTAGTACCCGCTGGCTATTTGGGGATCCAGAACACCATCCCAGCAGACTGACCATCCCCTTTTTGTTTCTAACTTCTAACCATATGACCTCATTTGATCACTCCGAAAGATTATCCTCTCTAAGCACGGTTGTTATGTCCTTCCTTATCAATAAGGCAGCTGCCCCTCCTCACTTTCTTGCCCTTATGTCACGCCTGTACCTTGTGTGTCCTGGAACACTGAGCTGCCAATCCTGTCCTTCCCTCAGCCATCTTTCTGTTATGGCTATAATATCCCAGTCCCCAGAGCCAATCCATGCTCTGAGCTCATCTGCCTTACCAGTCAGGCCTCATGTGTTGAAATAAATGTACTTTAAACCAGGAATGTTTTCCCTCCCTATACTTTGCCCCGGATATCCTGGATAGGAAACTTGCTGTCGATTGCTGCTGTATTTTCCCCTGACTGGTTGATGGTACCTCTCTTACTCAGAGTCCAAACCCCTGCCAAACTAGTTTAAACCCTCCAGTGTATGACAAGCACATCTCCACCCATGGATACTGGTGCCCTTCTGGTTCAAGTCAAACCTGTCCCGGCCTTGTTTTCTCTACCCCAGAAGAGATCCCAATGACCCAAGAACTGAAAACTGTACCCCTCCACCAGTTCCTCAGCCACACCTCCATCTGGCCTCTCTTTCTATTTCTATCCTCACTGGCACGTGGCACTTGGAGTAATCCGGTGATCACAACCCTTGAGGTCCTGCTTTTTACCGTCTTTCCTCACTCCCTGTACATATTTCACAGGATCCCATCCTCTTGACTAACTATATCATGTGGACCGATGTGCACAATAACCTCTGGGTATTAAGCCTGTTACTTCAGAATGTTCAGTAACCGCTCAGAGACACCCTTGACCCTGGTACCCAGGAGACAGCACACCATCCTGGAGTCTCTTGTATGTAAACCTCACAACTGAGTCTCCTATCAGTATCACTATCATTAGAGAGGAACTGGCAAACTGAGACTGTGAGGACAATCTGCAGTTTGTTCTATATTTAGAAAATCAGAGTATGTTAAAGTGATACAGTGAGAATTCATGGCCAGTGTGGTCCTGACAAGGGAATAGTAAAGGCAGCAAGTCCAGCGAATACTGGTTAAGCGATATAGTGAGTTTGATAAAGAAAATACAGTGCAATAAACTCAGGTGAAGCCGTTTGAAAGTATAGATTGTGCAAGGGGGGTCCTTAAAAATGAAGGACAAACAATGGCCATTAAACATCCTTGACAGATAGTGTTAAGGAAAAGCCACAAGTTATTTTAGCAGTATAGTTAGCAGGAGAGAGTTACTGAGGAAAGTGTGGGGCCTGTTAAAAACCAAAGGGACAATCGGTACATGCAGCCAGAGGAAGCAAGTGCGGTCTTCAATGAATACTTCCCATCTGTATTCACACAGGAGCAATGCATTGTAGCTGGAGATTTCAGATGGGATGGTGAGATTCTCAAACATATTAAGATCAATAAGGAGGAAGTATTAAAGGTGGACAAATCCCCAGAGCTAAACGAAATGTATCCCACGCTGCTATGGGAGGTAAGGGAGGAGATTGCTGGGGCCCTGGTGGATATATTTAATACTTTGCTGGATGACTGTAGGATAGCTAATGTGGTTCCTTTGTTCAAGAAGGGCAGCAGGGATAGGCCAGGTAATTACAGAGCAGATAGTCTGACAGCAGGGGTAGGCAAATTACTGGGAACAATTCTGAGGAACAGAATGAATCAAAATTTGGAAAGGCAGAGATCGATTAGGGATACTCATAATAGATTTGGTAGAGTAAGATCCTTTCCCAAATTCAGCTGAGATTTTTATTTGAAATTACTATTGAGGATTTTGATGAGGGCTGTGCAGATGATGTGTGTTGCATGACGTTTATTACATCGTTTGACGAGGACCCACATAGAAGGCTGGTCCAACAGACCAAATGGATCCAAGGCAATTTGGCAAATAGGATCCACATCCCAGTCCACAGAGCCAATCTATGCTCTGAGCTCACCTGCCTTACCGGTCAGGCCTCATGAAATAAATGCCCTTTAAACCAGAAGTCTTTTCCCTCCCTTGACTGTGCCCCTGGATATCCTGAATAGGAAACGTGCTCTCGGTGGCTGGTGTATTTTCCTCTGACTGCCCGATGGTCTCTCTCTTTTTCAGATTCCCAATACCCTGGCAAACCAGATTAAGCACTCCTAGGTAACACTAGCAAATCTCCCTCCAAGGTTGCTAGTACCCCTCTGGTTCAAGTCTAACCCGTCCCTCTTGTCCAGGTCACCTCGACTGCAGAAGAGTTCCCAATAATCCAAGACATAAAAACCCTTCCCCCTCCACCAGCTCCTCAGGCACTCATTCATCTGCTTAACTCTCTATTTCCGTATTCACTGGCGAGTGGCACTAGTAGTAATCTGGAGCTCAGTGCCCTTGTAGTCCTGTTTTTTTAACTTTTTACCTAACTCCCAATACTCACTTGACCAGAACCCACCGAACTGTATCTATGTCATGTGTACGAATGTTCACAATTACCATTGGTTGTTTGCCCTGCCCTGGAGAAAAGGGCAAAATCTGACATCCCCCTGGGGAGCAATGTAGGGAAAAGGACTGAGGTGTTAGTTGGGGAGTACTTTGACAAAGTGACCACAACTATATTAGTTTGAAAACAGTTATAGAAAAGAACAGGCATGCCCCAATCCAGACGGCATTGGTCAAGAGCATTTAACAGTTGATTGTGGAGACTATTTGCAGGTAAATGGACCGCAGGCAGGTGGGAAGCTTTCAAAAGAAAGATAAAATGAGAGTTCAAGGTGAGGATATTGCTGTTAGTGTGAAGGACAATGCTGATTACAAGTAGGAAATTCTGGCTGAGTGGGGATATTGAGGTTCTGGTCAAGAAAATGGCGGTCCATGTCATATATGGCCAGCTGGATTCCTCAAAGAACATTGTGGGTACAGTAATACACTGAAGAGGGAAAGCTGTAAGGTAAACAGGAGACCTGAGTAAACTCTGGCTGATAATGCTGAGGAAAATCCAAAGGTATTCGACATAAATACTAACGACAGAAGATTAACTAGGCACAGAATGTGTCCCCTTGAAGATCAATGGGATAATCCATGTGTGGAACCAGAGGAGATGGGTGAGATCCTTAACGAAAATTTCACATCAGAACTTAAAGACTGGGGAAGTCAGGGAAATAAAGTCTTCAAAAGACTCCGCATATCAGAACAAGAGTTGCTGGAGATTTAAAAAAGCATAAAAAAAAGACAAATCCCTGGAGGTAATCGTGTATATCTGAGGACGTTGGGGGAAATTCAGGAAGAAGTGCCCCTTGAAGAGATATTTATATCAGTGACAGCCACGGGGGATGAGCTGGAAGCCTGCACAAGTAGTGTCATTTACTTCCTGCTGTGTAAAAAAATATATTTGTGACTTATGACCAAGCACATCCGGGTTTGTTTCAACAACAGCATTTCCCAACCTCTCACTATTTAATGAACATAAACGTGAATGATGATATTTGTTGTTCATATCTGAAATATCTTGCAAAAAGCTATTGGCCAAACACAGATCCTTCTGATACCCCAAAGCCTTCACTCCAGATAATTTTACGACTCTCTCCATTCCCTCGATTATCCAACTTTTAATACATTCGGTGTATTCCACCCCTACCTACCCATGGACTCTAACATTCTCTACTCACCTCTATTCAACCACGTCAACCGTCTTTTGAAAATTCAAATACTTCATTTCCACTGGTCCTCAATTGTCGATGTCACAACGGACAACCTCCACAATATCCAACAGGTTTATCAAAGATCAAGATCATTTCCACTTCCTGAATCTGATTGACTCTTCCGAATCATGACATTATTTACCAAGTGTCTAGTTGTTACATTCCTTACAAAAGGTTCCAATGTTTTTCTTACAGCTTACATCAAGCTAACCACTGTTTAGTTTGTTGTTTGCTCTCTCCGTCCTGTTTTAAATATTTAGGTTTACAATTGCTGCTTTCCATTCTGGAGGATCCTTTCCAGAATCTAACCAGCTTTGTAGAATAATCAGTAATTTGTTCACTAACTCTGCTGCCACCTCCTCAATACTCTGAGATGTAGCCCATCAGATGCAGCAATACACCGACCTTAAATTCAGTGAGGTTTTGAAAGACATACCTTTTTATTAATTCTAATTTCCTGCTCTTCCGCATTTTCACCAGTCACTCTGTTCCCTTGTATTTCTGGAAGTTTCTTTCTGTATCTTCCTCAGGGAGATGGACACAATATATTGCTCTCAGCGGACAGATGGGTTCTGTCAGCCAGTGAATATATCGGAGGACTGCACTCCAGTGATGATGGATATGTTAATCACGCCTGCCTGGAAAGTTCCCGAGTTAATCCTGTTTAATTCATGAGCATCAGTACAGTCCTGTCACAGGTGTGAGGCTACACAGTATAATGAAGGAGGGGACACAGCTCAGTGACCACCTCAATTTTGAAACAAACTGGTTTCGTACCTGACACCTGGTCCAACTTAGACAAATGTCCCGGGAAATCCAAGGAAAGATAATACACTGTCTTGCACCTCTATATTTATAGAACCTCCCTTATGTGGAGCCTCATCTCCATTTGTTTACCATGGACACAGACACTGTTAATGCAGTGTATGGAGTGGGGGACCCAGCAGCTGACAATACAAACCCGAGATAAGCATCCCCAGAAACTCCATTGTTTTTCCAATGACAGGAACAAGTCAATTCCCCACACGGAACGTGCATGCGCTCAGTATTGAAAATTATTTCCACTCCTGAGTTTCTCTTCCTGGCTGAGAAAGCCGTTGTATCTCTGCACACTCCCACAGTAACAGTTTCTCTCTCCAAAGAATCAGTTGACAATGTAACATTACCTTTCTCTATATCTCAGCAACTATAAGGGCAGCACCAGTATTGCTAATGGATTTGATCATCACACTCAGAAAAGAGAGGTACAGGGAACCTAACTCACTTTAAACAGGGACATATCTAAATGAATGCAATATTCAGGAATATGGGAAAATGGGGAAATGTGAGAATAACTTGCCATTTTGTTTTCCTTTCAGTTCATCATCAGCAATCCCTTTGCTCACTTTTTATTTCTTTTCCTCTCTTTTTCTGGCCATTTTTCCATTCATTCAATTTGTACCTGGCCCAACCTCTCTCTCCAACCCAACCATCCATGCTACCAGGATAAATAATATTATTTCCCAGTTTACTTTCAGTTGTGAAACAGGGTAACTGCACTCAAACCGTTATCTGTATTTCTCCTGACAGAGGCTGCCATACCTGCTGAGATTCTCCAACACTTTCAGACGCTGGAGAATTTTATTTTTGATCTCTAGCACCCACCGTTGCTTGGTTTATTTCATCTTTCATGCTGTTGTTTCTCGGGATGCCAGTATCACGGGCAAGGGCAGCATTTGTTGTCCATCACTAATTGTCGGTGACTACGCGGCCATTTGTCAAGACAAAATGGAGCCAACAATGTTGTTGTGGGTCTGAAGTCACACTGAGGTTAGACTGGGTAATAATGTTAAGTTTCTTTAGCAAAGGCTATCAGGGAAATAATGAAAATAAATCTTAACGGTTTCTGGTTTCCATGAGTGAAATTAGGTTTCATTCCAATTTTTGTCATTCGAATTTAAGCTCTGTCATCGGCTGTGGTAGAATTTTAAACACTGCCTTGGAGTCACAGACCGTGCCTCTGAATTACCCGTCTAGTTACATGATCATTCTGATACAGAGTCCTTATTGCCTAGTCCGTATTCCTTAGTTCCTGCCAGAGAGAGATGGCGGGGATATCAGTCTAACTACCAACATTCAAATAGATTTTGGGGGAAAAAGCGAAAGAGAGATTGAGAGACAATTTCGTGTAAGATCACAGGTTTCAGAATGCTGAAATGAAGACACTTCGACAGCATCCTCCAACATGAGCCAGTATTCCTAGGAATAATAGGTGAAGGGGATATTTGCATCAATGAAGATGAGGGAGAGCTTTAGATGAACATTTGTTCTGCAACTTTGTTACTGGGTGTGGGTTCATCAGAGTTTTCGACTCATTGGGCTGAATCTTAGAATAGTTTGTCTCAGTGACATTTTTATTGAGTGTGACAGAGGGATTGTCTGTAAGAGATTGAACTAGTTTCTTCGTGCTATCTTATTGAACTCACCACATTAACTACTCACTCAATCTCATAGTGTTCCTCGCATTCAATGCCACCCCAATTCTCCAACGCAACGTGGCTGGAGGGACTCATCATCGCACTGATACCTCTGGCTATTCTATAATCACTGACACTTGTGCCATCTTTCAACGGCCAATGGGCACACTCTTGTACTTCTTCAGTTTGGAGCCAGCCTGCACAGGTGACCCCGAGCATGGCAGATCAGGGGAACAGCACGATTTTTCAACAGGAGCACAGAGGTCCTAGTGGATGGGCTAGTATGGGGGTCCATTCTCTTCCCAGAGGAGGCCTGAGCATGGTGTGAGCTCACCATCCAGCTCAGTACAGTACCTGCGGGCCCTCTCTCTACCTCACACACACGCACACAGTTTAATATGAATTCCAGGTGGTGTTCCAAAGAATTCCCATTTTCAGGTATTGGAACTTTCAGCGATTTAACCTCCTGTGTTCCTGAAAAAATATGCACTTATTTTATATCCAATCACAATTAGTAATTCTGGCTATTTCACGTTGTCTCACTTTATTGTATTCAGCCAAACACTGCTTCTAAACACTTGTCCTGTTGTGAAATACAATTTTGAGCAGAGAACTTTTTATCCTCAGCAGATATCTTGACCGTTATCTGAACTGTACCATTTTCCTTGTTATGAAAGTTTCTCTTGCCCTTTGCCTGTGCCTGTTTCTGTCTGTAACAGTTACACTGTCTCCCACTCAGTTGGCTGGATGGCTGGTTTGTGATACAAGGGGAGGCCAGCAGCGCAGGTTCAATTCCACCACACTGACAGGGGTTACCATGCAGGGGACGCTCTCTCAACAATGGGCAAGCTAGCATGGCCAAACCACTCTAAGCTTCACATCTCTGTACTCTGGGAGCAAACTGAAGCACTAGGAGGGAATCCACACAGATACGTGAAGAATGTACAAACTCACCTGAGTTTGGAATTGAACCCGGCTCCTTGGTGATGTGCGGCCGCTGTGCTAACCACATATCCATCATAGTCCTCAGTTGGTTCCGTTAATTGCGTGAAGCTGACTGAAAAAATCCAACTGGCTTATTCTGATAACTGAACCTGACCAGTCTTAGACCTTTATCATCGGTCATATCGCCAAACTGTTACATTCAAAATTTGTGTTGAGCAGTGGAGGAATGGGACTGAAAATGAAAACAGTGACACCCTCCAACCTCAGTCAGAACCGGAGTGAAGAGAAATTCACAAAATGGGAATTCATTCAAGTGGGAATTCTGTCACCCAGAAGATTGGGAGCGCTGAATCTTTATATTATATCGAGGCTGACTGTGTCTGATTTTCCATCGACAGGTGAATCAGGGATCATTGTGAAATTAGAGAAAAGTTCAGATGGGAACACAATGAGATGATCCATGACCTTATTGACTGATGGAATAGTGTCAAAGTGCCGAATGGCCCAGTTGTGTCTGTCAGCCTTATGTTCTGATGTTCCATTCAGCCCTTCGGTCCTGCTGTGCAGGAGCAGATTGAGGCCACTTCGGTGGTTTGGTGTAGTTTGGCAAATGTATTGGTAAATTCAGGCTGGGTCAGGCAGTGACCCCCTTCCCCCAATCCCTCTTTTCAGGCTTCTCCTCTCTGTAACTTCTGCTCCTGATGTAGGTCATGTTACACGCCCAAATGCGCATTGAATACAGTCCCCATGCCCCACCCAAGGTCAACTCAGACAAATCTTGCGCTGTCTGTGAATGCAACACTTTACATCATGGCTTCCAGGAAAATAATCAATTATTTTCCAAAAACATAAATAAGAACGTAAGAAGTAGGAACCTGCGCTGTCATTCAAGAAGAACATGGCGGCTCGACTCCACTGCTCAACTCCACTTTACTGCGAACCCCTTGCATTCCTCAACTCGCTGAAATGTCACAAACCAATCCACCCGTCTGGAAATACAGTCAGTGACCCAACCTCCACAACTCTCGGGGTTAGGAAACTCCAGCCATTCACTACCTTCTGAAAGAAAACATTTCTTTACATCTCAGTTTGAAATCGATATTCCTTATTCTGTATCTACATCACTGATTTCGAGACTCTGCCCTGGTGTGGAATCACATTCTCAATACCGACCTTGTCAACCCACCTCTGTATCTTGTGCGTTTCAGTAATGACACCCTTACTCATTTAAACCACAATGAATAATTGCCTCAGCATTTTTGATGTATTCAATAGTTCAATCCTTTCATCCGAGGGACCAATCTAATGAACCAACATTTCTGCAACAACATGCTGACGTTATGTTTCATACATAGAAACACACCACTCCGTTGTACTGCTCCTTTTTGGAAGTTCTGTCCATTTAATAACAGCCTGCCTTATGGTTGTCAGTGTCATCCTCAAATTCAAATGTGTATTGCACTCAGCTCCCGCCGTCAGGAGCTGAGTACTGCTGTTGTAATCAGCTCTTGCCATGAGACTGATATTTGTGGTACTCCAGTAGATACTTTTTTTCATAAAGTTCGATGAGGCGTGACTCTCCGATTTCTAAGTGTTTACCAAGCGTCATCCCATGCTCATGCATTATCCACCATACTATGAGCTTCTGTCTTGCGTAAGAACCTTTATTTAGTGTTATCTTGTGGAAAATCTCTGGAAAGCCTCATGTCTACCAGTCCCCCTTTATCAAGGCCACTTATTGCATTCTCATGGATTTCCAGTAAAACTTTGCATGATTTTACCGGCAAAATGTAGTTCGCCTTTAACAAGACCATGCTGACTCTGTGTGAAGAATTTCTAAATGCTCTGCAGTCCCTTACTTCATAACAGACTCTCACAGATTCCCAGAAATAATGGTTAGGCCACGTGGTTCCTGCTTTCAGTCTCGCTCGTTGCTTGAAGACAGGCGCCACATTGGAGAACCTCCAGTTTCATTGGATCACTCCTTTAATTCAGAGAGTTATGGAATATTTCACACAGAGCGACCAGCCACTCTGTGACCACTTCTTTTAAAACCAGCTATGAATTGTTGATGACCTGTTTACTCTTGGTCTTATCTGTTTGAGAATTGCCTTGTTCATTCTGTTAGAGACAGCTCAAGATCTTCCCTCCTATTGCCATTTTGTTTGCACCATTGAAATATTTACAGCATCTTCCCCTGTGTGGAACGATGTAAATTATCTGTCTGTTCCCTCAATCCAGTTCCCCAGTCACACCCTTCAATTGTCCTCAATATACTTTCCTGACTTTCTTTATACCAAAGATCACACACACCTCTTGAACTCTTCTCACATACATGGAAACGCTCGTGCTGCTTGTTTTTATATTTCTTGTCAATTTGCTTACATCACATCTTTTCTTCCCTTTCCTTTGCTTTCTATATCCATATAATCATATCGCATACAAACACACTCTTTGGTCCAACTTGTCCATGACGGGCAGGTTTTCCAAACTAAACTATTCCCATCAGCTTGCATTTGGCCCATATGCCTCTAAACGGTTCGCATTTATATATTTGTCCAAATGTCTTTTAAATGTTGGAGCTGTACCAGCATCTGCCAGTCTTCCTCTGGCAGCTCATTCCATAAACACATAACTCTCTGTGTGAAAAAAAGAAGTTCCCTCTTCCCCCTTTTAAATCTTCCCTCTTCCAGCATAAACCAATGGCTCAATGATTTAATTTTCCTATCCTGTGGAAAAGATCTTGGCTTTTCAACCTGACCATGCCTCCCCTGATTTTGTAAATTTCTATAATGTCACCCCTCAACCTCCTACACTCCATCTGATACTAACTTCAAGAACAAGCATTGCAAGTTAAGCACTGTAAATTTGAAACAGTGTTAAAAGTGACGGGTAAACAGCCCTCTGCCCAAACTTCGTACTGTCATTTGCTTTCTTCTTTACGTTACAATACTAAGGCAGCATGAAAATCTTACTAGTGCCAATAAGCCGGTAAGAACCTGAATTCCTTTGTCTGATTCCTCTGATGATTTCTCCAGTGAAAATGTATCTCAGGCCAGATCTATGTAATTCTATATGTTCAACATTCTCCCTCCTGGCCTCCATATGACTTTATGTGGTTGTGTTTTCTTTATCTTGCCCTCAATAGAGAGAACCCCTATCCTCATTCTCATCTTAATTTAAATTCATTTTATATCATGTTCTCGTTAACCACAGCTAAAAGCCTGTTCATCTGTTGTCACACCCTCAGTTCCCTGTCACCAACCCCCCCCCCCCCCCACCTCTGGCAAGGAACTAAAATGCCCAGTTTCCAATCCTTTTCAGTTCTGAACAAGTGTCCACTGGACCTGCTTAGTTTCTTCAGCAATTTGTGTTGTTCAACATTATCCAAATGTGTGTTAAATCTGCTCAAAAGCCCTGTCCAGCACAGAGCGCTGTACATTGGGAAGTGAACAAAAACGCAAAGTACACAAGTTCATTGGCTCTGAAACGACATGAGGCTGGCATCACTGACACGACAGAGGTCTTAATCATGATCAGGGAGAAAAACAGCGGAAAAAACATTCACTTCAAACATAGAAGATGGTATTATTGGAAAGAAAATGATTCAGATTAATATGTTAAAGTATCTGAGTAATGTTACAAATTGGAAGTGTGACATCAGGGTGAGATCCTCAGCAGAATGAGATTATGGAACTGGATGTGCTCTCATATCAGAAACCAAGTTAGGTCATTGAGTACAGGGCTGATGGGTAAATGGGTCTCGGTGTGAACTGGGGGGAAATGAGTAGAATTGATTTGCAGATATTGCAGCTCACACTGGGTTATCATGTGATGCTGTAGATCTCAGCAGCAGCCGCAACAGAATTGCATTCAAACGCAATCCATAACTTTTACCCCAGGATAATCCATCACTATCCCATTATTATCAAGCCGATCTATGGTTCAGTGACGAGTTTGGGGGAACATGCAAGAGTCAGAACCATGTGTATCTAAACCTGATGACAACTCGTTAAAGCAACCGCACTTGACTGGTAACGTTCCAAACAACGGAACTACCATCTGATGGAGAGGGGGAAATGATCCCAAGACAAACTGATATGATCGAAACTCTGTAGTCAAGCCACATCCAATCATCAATGTCAATGGACTATTAAACAACTTAGAGGAGGAGAGGACTCCACAAATATCCCTAGCCCTGCACATCAGTGTACAAGACAAGGTTGTAGTATTTGCACCATCCTGAGCCAGAAGTGTTGAGTCGGTAATCCACCTCACCCTCCTCATGATGCCCACAGAATCACAGATGCCAGTCTTCAACCAAATCGATTCGCTGCACGTGACATGAAGAAACGGCTGAACACAGTAGATATGACGACGGCAATGGGCCTGGATACCATTCCTGCAATAGGAATGAAGATTGTGCTGCATAACAAGCCGTGTTCCTGGGGAAACTGTTTCAATCCAGCTCCAACTCCGACATCTACCTGGCCAAGTGGAAAGTTCCTCAAAAATATCCAGTCCCATAACAAGGGAATGACTACAGTCTGACCATTTACCACCCCCTCAGTCCCGTCACGATTATCACATTGGTGGGAGTGTTTTTTGACCGAGTTGTTAAGCAGCACAGAAATAATGTGCTCAGTGTGGTTTCCGATAGGTCCCCATGTGGAGATGGTGCTGTTGTGCAAATGTCACTGGATTACTGGTGCTGACCGGGATAATGCTCTGGCAGCTGGTGGAAGTTACAAACAATTCACAAAAAACCGAGACATAAAATCTGGTTCCAGTAATATTGGCCTTCAATCTAATGTCTATTGTAAACATCTGTTCCTTCCCCAATGTACTTTCAGGAAGTGAATCTCCCGTGCTTCCTGGTCTGGCCTACAACTGTCTCCAGACACACAGACATGTGATAAACTCTACAATGGTCTCTGAAGCGGCCAAGCAAGACACTCAATTGTATCAAATTGTTCTGAGTTCTTCAAGCGTAAGACCGGACAGAACACGGCAACAAGCTTGGTTTTGGAAATGGGAACGGGAAACACAGTCCTGCCGACCAGACAGATGCTGGCTTCTTAATGTTTGAGAGCTTGTGACAACAATGACAGAGCTTTCCCGCACACTGCATAGAAACATCAGGAAGGGAGCAGGGTATTAGACACTTATAGCTTTCCTTGTTCTAGCTCATGGAGACAAGTTCACTTTTATAACCCTAGTTAATACATTCTTCAGAAGCTCATCAATTCATGTCTTATGCTGCTCAATGATTGACCGTCCAACCCATACAATCACAGAAGCACTGGCACTGTACTGTCATAAATACAGCACGATCTACATTATCCCACTTTCCAAAATGAGGCCCATAGCCATGTATGTTATGCCACTTCAAGGGCACGACCACGTACTTATTAACGGTTGTGAGGTTACCTGCCCTCTCAGGAAGTGCATCCCTGACCCTAACAGGCTCTGAATGAAAACCAATCGTCAAACCTCACTAAATATCAAACCCTTCACTTTAACATGGTACTCTCTTGGTCTTCGCCCTTTGACTGAAAGAAACAGCTGCTGTCTATCCATGCTGTCCATGCCCCTGGTAATCTTATCCTTCTGAAGCACATCCCTCTCAGCCTTCTCTGCTTCAAAGTAAATAACCCGAGCTGATTTACTCAATTCAAGGGAACATCCTGGTGAATCTCTACTGCACCCTGCCCAGTGCAATCACATACTTCATGTTTTGTGGCTCCCAGAAATGTACATAGTATTCCATTTGGCCTCACCAAAGTTCCACATAGCTCTGGTAATCTGTGCCTCCGTGAATAAAGGCTATGTTTATGGTCGCTATGCTTTGTCAACTTGTGCATTAACTTGTTTAATCACGTTCACTGATGTTTCCAGCACCCTCTGAGCTTATTAGTGTGCTGCTATAGTGTCCTCGCCTGTCTGGTTCCTTCTTCCAAAGTACACCACCTCATATTTATCAGGGTTATATTCCATTGGCCATTGATCCACCCATTTGATCATTCCATCTGTATCTTCCTGAAATATAAGGCCTTCCTCCTCACTGCCAACCAACCAGCCAAACCTTGTGTCAAACGCAAACTGATTTATCACACTCACCCTAGTTCCCTCCAAATTCACAGCTGCATCATTTATGAATGCTACAAACAATAAGGTTAAAAATCACACAACACCAGGTTGTAATCCAACAGTTTTATTCTCATGCACTAGCTTTCGCAGCGCTGCTTCTTCATCGCGTGATTATGCTGTTCGAAATGTCGTGCTTAAATAAACAGTTGGACTATCACCGAGTGTTCTGTAATTTTTTAACTTTGCCCAAGCCAGTCTAACACTGGCATCTCCGAATCACATATAAAATGGTACACAGCACTGATCCCTGTGGTACACGATTGGATACTGGTCTCCGGTCAAACAAACAGACTTCTACCAACAGACCTTCTGTCACCTACCACTAAGTTGATTTAGCTACAACTTGGCAAATTACTAATGAGTCCTACCTTTTTCCTGGTAATTCTGCTCCACTTGACGTAGCTGCAGAATATCTGGGGATTCTTCCTAATCTTTCCTGCCAGCAGGCTTCCATGTCGATGTCTTCGTCAGTCCCCTTCAAATGAAGAAATGCCTTCTAATTGCAGTCTGAAATGGTCTATCCTTTGCCTTAAATGTAGAGTAGACAGCCAGAGAAAAATCCTGTTTATTTCCAACTTGTCATATGTTTAGTGACTTCTCTAACTTTCACCATGATCACCTCTCATTCTTTGAAAAAGTAAAGAACACAGGCCGAGTTCCCACATAAGGCAATATTGCCATCTGAGGGATTAATCTGGAGAATGTCCATTGTACACCCTCCGTGGCCGTTATATTCTTTCTCAGATTGGGTCACCAACACTAGACTCAATCCTTTATGTACAGTTTCATTAGTAAGCTGTGAAACTGCTTCAGCATGACCTTCCAACAATGTTCTAATTCTCTTAAATGAAGGCGAATCTCACTTTAACTTTTCACTTTTATATATTTCTCCAATTATCATTCACATTACTTTACTTATGAATTCACTGCATAAGTTCGTATAAAAAAGCCTTGGAAAATCGAAATACGCCATTTCTATTTTACAATAAACAAGTTCAAATCATTCTGAAGTTTGTCACATATGAAGACTCTGTCAGACTCTGTCAGTGCGTACTGATTCTCTCCAATGTTGCTGATAATTTCTAAATATCCAATATCAGATCCTACATAATAGGTTCCATCAGTTTACCTACAGATGTCAAGTTAATTGGTCTGAAGTTCTCCACACTATCTCTTCTTACCTTTGCAGATGCTTGAATCCCTTCCACTTATCTCCAACGCTTGAAACACATTTACTAACTTCCAGCCTCGGCAGAATGTACAGGAAAATAAAACAGTCATCTACAGCATAATAAATGCGTCTATTGCTGATTTATTTCTAATATTTTGATACTAAGTACAACTGGCTCATCAGACTGAGCAATGCTCAATCCAGCTGCAATACTACTATGCTAGCCTTGAACTATTACCTTGTTACTGATCTGAATTGACTTTATGTCTTTAATTCCACAAGTTGCATGTGATCATTTGGTATTACTCAGCGATTTTAAGGATCTTCCTCCTTGATGACAGATGCAAAGAAACTGGTTATTTTCTTGGTCCCTCATAAAACCTGTCTGGTCCGATTTAAATAATATGAGGCAACACCATTTTCAGTCTCAGCGCCAGGGTCTTGGACAGAAATTGCAATCTCGTTTTAATAGGGAGATGGGCCTGTATGAGGCACAGTCCTCAGGAACCTTCCGCATCTCAAGAATTAAGGAAATATTAGCTTCTCTCAAAGATGATAATAGGCAATCATATAAGAGTGATTGGGCATCTTTAACATCGGCCCTGACAGAATCCCTACAAACTCCTTATAAAACTCGCCCGGAGGACCATCAGGGCCAGGCGCTTTCTCACTCTGAAGTTGCCTTGCTGTATCCTTATATTTCGTGAACTGTCAAGGGGCCATTAAGGAGAGCGACCTGTTCCAATGTTACCCCTGGTAGGACAAGGTTCTTAAAAAAGGTTTCAATTTCATGCCTCTTGTTTTCACAACACTCAAACCGATACAATTCAGAGTAAAAGCTCCGTAAAACCTCTTAATCTTTAGCACCATAGGTAATGATCCCGGCGCTATGTCTGATTGCAGTAATGGATGGGGGAGCACGCTTTTTCCGAGTCAGATATGCTAAATACTACCCTGGCCTATCCCCATATTCGAACACCCTTTGCCTAGCAAAGGCAAGTTCTTCCTTTGCGTTTTGTGTCAGTATTGAATTCAAGGCAGCCTGAAAGGCCGTGATCTGCTGTAGGTTAGATATCGAAGGCCGCGCAAAACGTCCCGCCTCCGCGGCTTTCAACCACGTCTCAAGTAGACGCTGCTGTTCCTCCTCTGTCATTTCTGGCTAGCCGAATAGGAAATATCTAATCCCTTGCAAAGATTTTTGCAGTCTCCCATTGCATGGACAGACTACTAGCTATGCCCGAGTGGATAGTCAAGAATTCCTGAAAGTCCTTCAAAAAGTATTGCACAAATTTGGAATGCTAAAGGAGAAAAGGGCCCAAATGCCAGTGCCACAAACCTAGCTCTTCACTCTTGGCCTTAACCTCCAAATAGACTGGTTCGTGATCAGCTATAGCTATATTCACAACTTTGCAACCCATAATAGAATCCAGAAGGGCGAGAGAGACAGAAAGAGGCCAATCCTTGTGTGACATCTTTGTTGCTTTGAAAAAAGGTGAAGTCCCTCCAGGTAGGAAGAAGACATCTCCAAATATCCACCAGCCCCCAATCCTCGCATAAACCAACCACCTGCTTGGCCTGTGAAGAAATAGCTGGGGGGCCACAAGGCATCCTGTCCACTGTCGGATTCAAAAGAGGCATTATCTTTAGCATCGCAAATTGAAGATACTCTGATGGCTATTCAAGCTGGTTACTATACTAACTTTGCTATAGCCGGTGTTACTGGTAAGTCATTCGAGTTGTCTAGTGATACCGTCTGAACTGAATTGATGCTCATGATATTTAAATTTGGGAAAAGTGCAAGTCAACGTTTTCATTTCCAATCAACGATTCCATTCCTTAGGAATTATAACTCGGAAATTACTCAAACAAATTGCTCATCAATATGCGAGGATGAAAGAAACTGTTCTCAACCTCCTTGATTCACTCAGTAAGTCACTCAGTCTGTTGATTTAACTGAATTGATGCTGATAATATGTAAATTTTGGAAAGGTGCAAGTCAACTTTTTCAGTCCCAATCAAAGATTCCATTCCTTAGAAATAATAACTAGCAAATTATTATTTGCAAATTACTCCCCGCGATGCGAGGATGAAACACACTGTCCTCAACCATCTTGATTCATTTTCTCCTGCACAGTTTACATCTCCATATCCTCCACACTCGCCAATCCTGTCCACTACCAACATTATGACATCCAGTCTTTTCCTCAGCCTCAGCGCAACTCCCGAATAAACCATCGTTTGTGCCCTTGCTAATTCTGGATACATCTGTTTCAAGTCCCTTCTTACCACGTGTCCATTACGAAACAATTGCACTTGGGATGTTAAACTTGTTCTCTGCACAGAATCTGAAAGATGGGAAGACAGTGTATGGTGGTCACATCATTGGCTCATAATCTAGAGCCACAGAATAATAATCTATGAATATCGGCTTGTCTCATGCTCTTTCGAGAAAGCAGTGGGTCACCCTTACCTGGTCGGGTCTATGTGGGACTGCAAACCCACAGCACTGTGTTTTACTCTTTTCTGCCCTGTGGAACAGCTGAACTAACCACCCACTTCAAGATCGTCACAAGATGCTGTCCTGACCAGGTCTGCACACATCCCGTGATGGCAAATCAAAAGAAAGATCACTCCCTTCCTCTGCCTGTATCCCATATTCCAGCAGTTCATTTCCATTCAGGTAGGTGGCCATTCACTGTTTTAGGAGCGTCAGTTGTGATTGATTCCCTCCCCTAGAGTGATGACCTTCTGAATTGCCACCTCCGGTGCAAGCTGTATTAATGTTTACCTACAGATGTAAAGATGTTTGAAATTCCAAATGAGTGACAGTGCATCGTAAATGAATAGTTTCCTATTTCACACAAAAGAAACGGAGCCAGCTAAGTGAGGGAACGGAATTCTTGCGATTAAACCTGAGAGTGTTGTTGAGGCAGTATTTGGGGCATTGTGGATAGATTTTCTCTCCTTTATAAGGAGTGATCTCCGTATCACAGGCAGAGTGAACAGGGTTCCACTAGATTAATGCCTGGGATGATGGCACCAAGAGGAGTGAGTGAAGGTTGATCTGTAGCACCGTGAGAGAATGCGAGGTAATTGCATTGAACACTGGGTGGAATTGGCAATCACTCATTATATTCTAAACAGAAAATGAGAATGTGATCAATTCCATGACTATTCTTTCACTCAGGATGCATGCTTGAGGATAGTTTAAGTGCCTGGGAGGACGTTACGCCCTCCTACCCCAACCCCCACATCTCACGGTGATTGACAGAGACAGAGAGTTCCAGGTTTTGAAAAAACTCTCCCACATTAATACAGTGCACTTGGTGTGTGATCCTGCACTGAATGTCATATTGTCCACCATCGCGACAGCAGCCACAATGCTTTCATTCTAAAACAGTTAACTATTCCGTCCAGCTACTGACCTTCATGAAGAACTTGAATCCATATTCTCATAGATACAAGGTGCCTCCTTGAGGTTTGCACCATAAGACAATCAGACATCGGAGCAGAAATTAGGCCAGTTAGCCCATCGAGTCTGCACCATCATTCAATCATCGCTGACAGTTTTCGCTAACCCATTCCCTGACCTACTCCTTGTAACCCTTGATCCCCGGGATAATCAAAAGGTTATCTAACTTCGTCTCAGATATACTCAATGATCTGGCCCCCAAGGCCTTCTGTGGCAATAAATTTACAAGATTCTCCAATCTCTGGTTAAAGACATTTCTCCTCATCACTGTTCTAAAAGGTGTTCCCTTTCATCTCAGGCTGTGCCCTCGGGTGCTCGTACAATGGAAACATCTTACCAACATCCATTCTGTCCAGGTCATTCAGTATTTTGCATGATTCCATTTCACTCTCTCTCATTCATCTAAACTTTATCGAGAATAGACCTAGAGCGCTCAAACATGCCTCATACGATAAGCTTTTCATCCCTACGAGCATTGTCGTGAAGATCTTGTGAACACGCTTCAGGGCCAGTACATCGTTCCTGATATATGGCGCTCAACATTATACACAATGCTCCAAATGTGGCCTGACCAGAGAAGTATACAACCTGTTTATATTCAATTCTTCTCGGAAAAAATGCCATCCATAATAAATGCAATTGCACCCCTAACCACTGCCTCAACCTGCAAGCTTACCTTGAGAGAACCCTGCACCAGAACTCTCAAGTCCTTCTTGATTTCTGAATTTTTCTCACCATTCTAAAAATAGACCATGCCTCTATTCTTCGTGCCAAGGTTCATGACTTCACACTTTCCCACTTTGGAAGGCATCTGCCAATCTCTTTACATGTCGAAATCCTTCTTCAGACTCTCCACCTTCTCAATACGACCTGTCCATTTTTCTATCTTTTTATCGCCTGCAATTTTAGTCAGAGGGCCCTCAATTCACTCATCTAGATAGTTAATGTAACGAGTAAAAAGCTACGATGCCTTGTGGAACACAACTTGTCACCGGCTGCCATCCTGATAAGGATCAATTCATCCCCACTCTCTGCTTTCTGCCAGACCGTTCAAGCAGCATGAAAGGAGCAAGAGAATCGATGTTTCGGGTAAAGCCCTTCTTCGGGAATGAGGGTGTGTCGATTCTCCTGCCCCTTTGATGCTGCCTGACCGGCTGCGCTTTCCCAGCAACACAGTTTTCAGCTCTGATCTCCAGCATCTGCAGTCCTCACTTTCTTCTTTCTGCCAGACAGCCAAGCTTCTACCAATGCCATTACCTTGCCTCTAACACCAGAGGTTCTTATCGTACTCAGTCATCTCCTGTGTGACAGATTGTCAAAGGCCTTCTTGAAGTCCAGGTGGACAATATCCATTGGCAGTGCTTGGTAAAGCCTGCTCAATTTCACTTCAAAGAATTCCAACAGATTTTTCAAGCATGACCTTCCCTTGATGAAACCATAGTGACTTTGTACTATTTTTCCAAACAGTTCCAAGTATTCAGAAATCTTGTCCTTCACAATGGATTCCAGGATCTTACCCACGACCGAGTATAGCTATTCATTGTGGACCTTTTGTCTTTATCCTTATTCCCTCGTTAAAGAGGGATGTCACGTTAGTGGGTTTCCAATGTTCTGAGATTGTTCATTACTCTAGTGATTCCTGAAAGATCACCACGATCGCCTCCATTCTTTCTTCCGCTATCTCCTTCATAACAATGGGATGTAGTCCATCTGATCAACGTTATTTAACCACCTTCAGACCATTCAATTTTTTTTGCATGTTCTCCATTGTGGTGGCCAACATACTCAGATCTTGCCCCTCAATCTCTTGAATGTTTAAGGTATTACTCGTGTCTTCCACCGCCAAGGCTGAGCCAAGTAATTATTCAGCTCGTTGGTCATTTTCTCGTTCCCCACTATCTCCCCAGTATCATTTTCCAGCAATCCAATGTTCACTTTTGCCTCTCTTTTGTACTTTATATATCGAAGGAAAATGTTACAGTCTTCCTTTATATTACCCCAGACTTAATAATCCCCCTCCTTATTTATTTATAGGGAATATCAAAGAGCGATAGATAGCCTAGGATATTGTTGAAATGCATGCTTCATTAATAAGGAAGTTTAACATCATTTACTTCACCAGTTACCTCACATGTGGAAGTAACCACTGCTGACAACTATCACATATTCTCAGTTACCATTCAGAGAAACTGAGTGGTACGGCCGCGAAACTCCCAAATTAATGAGAATACACAACTTCTTTTTCAGCACAAGTTTACCTCGAACTATCGAGTAAAAGCATGAAACTAGAGTTAAATTTATAAGATCAGTGGTAATCTCATTGAATAGCTGCACAAACACAGGGTGAATGAAAGCTTCATGAGATCAAGTGTGTTTCCTATGCGAAATTGACCGCTTCACAATGTGGGATCAGTTGGAGTGAAGTGATGAATTTGATTAAATTTACTAGTTGTTCACCCAGTGAACGGTAACAATTGATTATCCTGGTCCTGATATCATCACAGAAATGCAGCAATCGCACTTGAATCAGTGGCTTAATGATTTGCTTATTTGCAAATCTGGAGGTTGTTCATTCGACTATTCACTGTCTCAAAAACACTGCCGCTCTTTATTACACTTACAAACTCATTGCCCCGAATCCGAAATGTGCTTTGAATTCCTGATTTGCTGGAGGAAGAATCTTTGAAATGCTGGGATGTCTGAACTTTTGATGTGAATGCATGCCCACCTTCAATCTATTGTCCAATTATAAGTATTGTCGATTATACCGCAATTCTTTGTTTAACAGATTCGTTTTTTAAACGAGGGGTCGGTGTGGTAATACAAAGTACTAAAATGATCAACACAATTCCACCGAATGGTTCGAAAGAATTGAGATCTTCATTAGAACCATCTTGCAAAGCAAGTTGTTTATCTTCTTAAACATGGTTTTCCTAAATACCTCTCAAAAATGAGCAGTTTCTGACTACTTTGCAGGCAGAATACTTGAAAGAATTTCATTCTGTTTGGAATTATTTGTGGCACTTTTAATCTACCGGTTAATGTCTCCAATCGATGAATGCAACTGAGAACATCAGAGTCAACCTCACAGTACTGTCAGAGGAGGGGAAGATAGAATCGTCTCGCACGCTGCTCTTGAGCAAATCACAAATTTCCAACAACCCAATACGTGCAACCAGTGGGAGTGCAAAGGAAACAATTAAACAGAGCACCGTTTCAACTCTGGGAATCTTTAGAAACTATGTGAGAGGGGAATGAAGGGTGGACTGACCGACTGAGCAGAAACTGTCAAGGTACCTTCCCCTTCTTGCAGGAACAGAGACATGAACTCTGATGTTCTCGAGGCATTAACTGCTTTGAGACATTGAAAGCATTCCCATCAGAGCTGCTCCACTCTCGCTATTATCAGTCAGGAACAATAAAACCTGATTCCCTGATCAGGCACCCAACTCTGGCCGCGATGTGGAAAACACCCAGTCTTAACCAATACACCACAAGTGCTGCCTCCCGAGCTGTTAGACTGCTTCTTAATGGCAATGCATATGGCGTTTGATTTATCAGGTCATACGTTTGAGGAAGTCATCGACTGTTTACAGAACGGAAAGAGGCCCGTCATCCAAGTTTTCCGCTCTTGGTATGTCCCCTAGTGTTCCTAAATGTTTCAAGCACTAGTCGCAATGCTATTATCCAGTCACGTTTTACAATGTATGCGACTTCAGTTTAAGATGGATAATCTTTGTTTACACTCCCTCGGTGATCTGAACCCCATTTCACTTCCAGAGGTAAACGCACAGACACGTTCTGGAGAGGTGACTGTGGCCTCAGGAGATATCGGACAGAAAGTAGTATTGCTCTCAATTGGCTTATTTTGTCTCATTTCAGATTTCAACACCAGAGTCTGGTTACAGCAATGAAATGAAGCATTCAGCCTTTCATTTGTCCATGTTCCTCCCCGATCTAAGCATTGAGCTACGGAGGCAGTGTGCTCTGAGAGAAGGATTCTCATTCTTTTGAAACAGCAACATAATAGATGATTGGATAGTCCCTGTATTAGAAAACAGTCGTAACAAAATCAAGACAGAACGGAAGGCATCACGTGCAGAAGGATGGGAGACTGTAATGCCGAATCAGACAGCTTCCAGGATGAAAGAAACAGAGACCGTCCATGGAAGTCTTGTAATTTGGATTACGTGCTCTGACAGCCATGGCCTGCAAATCGTTAGCATTTATTGTTACCAATATGTAATGCTGCCTTCTCCTTAAAAGTAGAATTATGACCTGGACATGCAAACATAAATCGTGAAATTGATCAAAATTGATGTATTGTTTTATTACATATTTTGGCAGCAAGAATAACATGTAAACACTTAGATTATCATTAAAATCCAATATTAAAGCCAGTTAGTGCTTTCACAAAACTACAAAAGCAGAGGAAGAGCTGGGAGTTGCATGACGGAAGGAGGCGACTGCTCCTGCTTTCGACCCACAACTTTTCATACCTTTCATCCCAAGAACATGTGCAGAAGCAAAAAACTGGCAAACTGATACATATTTTTTTAAAAAAACAGAAAACGCTGGAAGTATTCACCTTGTCTCGAAGCTTCTGAAAGAGTGGTAGAGCTCAACACCATTACAATCTGATTGTATTTACTTTGTATTCACGATAACTAATGTCCAAGTCACAATTCATTCAGATATGTCCCCTCATCTTGAAAAGGTATGCACGCTGTCAGTTTGCCATGAGAAACGGTTTGTCAATTAATTCAATACTGACAGGATTGCCGTTTAAAGCTGCGTGAAAGACGTTACAAACGGTCATACCAGACAAACTGAGGTGCCATGTGAAAAATGCGTGTTTCATTCAGTAAAGCGAAAATAGAATTGTTCATAGAAAATTGTGGTGAACTGTCTGTTAATTTTGTTTTGATGAGGTCTGAAGATAACTCTCCCTCCCACTCCAGCGAGGACAAGCAGGTCCTTGGACTCCTCCACCGACAGAACATAACAACACGACGGCTGGAGGAGGAGCGCCTCATCTTCTGCCTAGGAACCCTCCAACCACAAGGAATGAAGTCAGATTTCTCCAGTTTCCTCATTTCCCCTCCCCCTACCTTGTCTCAGTCGGTTTCCTCAATTCAGCACCGCCCTCCTAACCTGCAATCTTCTTCCTTAACTCTCCGCCCCCACCCCACTCCGGCCTATCACCCTCACCTTGACCTCCTTCCACCTATCACATCTCCATCGCCCCTCCCCCAAGTCCCTCCTCCCTACCTTTTATCTTAGCCTGCTTGGCACACTCTCCTCATTCCTGATGAAGGGCTTATGCCCGAAACGTCGAATTTCCTTTTCCTTGGATGCTGCCTAACCTGCTGTGCTTTAACCAGCAACACATTTTCAGCTCATTCATAAAGCTAATCCAAAACGATCAGATAAATATAGATTGGCAAATCAAAAGACAAAAGTTCTGTGAGACCACTGTGCCTGAAATCTGGGGATGAAGGAATATAAGGGATAATAGCAATATTGATCATAAATTGGCTGCGTGAAATGTTACTGATGAAGTGTGCCTGCCTGAAACTTTGATTTTCGCGCTCCTCGGATGCTGCGTGACCTTCTGTACTTTTTGAGCACCACTCTCATGCTGACTCTGATCTCCAGCATCTGCAGTCCTCACTTTCACCTGCGGGAAAGGGAACAGAGTCATCATTAACAATTGTGTTTTGAACTGGAAGAATTTTCCAAGCGAACTTTGACTGAGCGTTGGGGTGTGAAAGTTCTGGATAGATTAGTTGAGCCCAACAGAATTCTATGATTGATCAGAGCCCCCAGCGCGCCCATGAGTTTGTCTGATTGGTTGGAGCACCAATGCCTACAGCTTGGTCATGTAGAACTGCCTCTTCTACGCTGTTGGGCATTATACATCATCAGTTCAGATGGGTCCTGCAGCATGCACAGGGTTAACATGATTGGAGAGCATGCATGTGGCGAATGATCATTGGAACGAAATGTTGTCGTCTTCAATCGATAGTTGGTGAGTGAGGGCGAAAGGGGAGGGAAGCACCAGGTGCTAGAGCCCAGTTAGAGGTTTCATGTTTGGTCATTATATGACTCTGGACCCAAACACAGTGGCTCTGGGCTCGCCAATTAAGCCAAAGACAGCCTGAGTCTCCTTCCCAGAAACAGACCCCAGTCAGCCGCCCCAATTCCTGGTTCAGTTTTATCTTGTTTTAATTTATCAGGTCACTGTTGGTTTATCTATCTTTAGTGTGAACAGAGATGAAAATAAGTGATATTGTTTGAAATCATTGTTGTTTTCCGGGAGGATGTGGTGTTGTTGGGAGACGTTTGGCTGTGTATTAGTGACTGGGACTGATGGTAAAGTGTACCCCATGAACACCTCCGTCCCTTACCTTGCTGTAAATATTTCAGATACGAAAATAATGAACATCTGTGTCCTTTTTTTGGAACAAAAACCTGCTTTGAAAGGTGGTGAAGATTGGACTGAAGCAGTGACAGTGATTATCTATTTTTACTTGGTCAATTCGTGCACATCACTGCTATTAATCATGTCCGTGCTAACATCACGGCTCTTATTCAGCTGTCTACGCGTCGGGCCAGTGGCGCAATAGATAACGCGCCTGACTACGGATCAGGAGACTGTAGGTTCGAGTCCTACCTGGCTCGAGGGAAATGCAGGTATTTATTACGCATTTGAAAACTGATTTCCCTTCAGCTGAAATAAGATGTGAGTTTTTAATCTGCAGGAATAAGAATGCCTTCATTAATTGTCCATGTCAACCTCAGGATCAATATTCCAGAGTCATCACAGGAGGAAGACGAATAGTCGGACACCTTGGTCATGGGCACCTTTCCATTTCGCAAAGCCACCGATCGCATCATTGTTGCTCGCGGGAACGCTCGGCTTTGAGCATTTTTTTGAAACTCCTTGGCCCATGGATTCAGAGAAGAATGAAGAGTTCAATGTCCAACTAATCTTTATAGAGAGTGAGTTCCAGAGTCTACCACCTGCAGACTGATAAAGTTTTCCGACAAATCTATTCAAAGCTTTCTGCATCTTGTCTGAAATCTACAAACCCTGGTGATCGATCAAGAGCAACTGTTTCCTTCAATCTGTAATTCCATGCTCCTCATTATTTTGTACACGTCAATCATGTCTCCTCACAATCAGCTCTGCTCTGAGAAAAATAACTCCCGTTTTGCCGAGGCCAGACCACTCAAAACATTCTTATGCAGGAAATTCAGAGTGTAACGTCGCTGTTTGTTTTGGTGAGTGTGTAGTATGATTTACTTAGAACACTTTAGCTAGGTTGACTTCCAGTTTTTAAAACAGAGAGAAAATTATTCACAAAACTAAGGAATGAAACACAATAAACAGAATATAAAATACCCACAGATCTTAGCTATCTAAAGTAGACTTACATATGCTTTTCAAAACAATAAACAACAGTCCTGATAATTAAACCCCATAAACACAGAATACAAATGAAACTGATTTACAGTTCGATATTAGAGGTGCAGAAGATGAGAGACATTCACATCACTGGCACACTGAAAACCTTCGTGTAATTATGTGTGGTTGATACTTTGGCAATGGTTAACAAAATGTTTAGGCTGTCAAATAAATTTTGAAATTCTTGTGTTCGCTGAAATTTCTTGCCTGTTTTGAGCAATTCGGTGAGTTGAGCAGTCCCACTTCTAACAGTCAGCACAAACTTTCAGAAAAAGTCACTCAATCCGGTAAACCGTCGTACTGCTCTTTTCGTCAACAATGTATAAAAATTCCCCGTAAATTTCGTTTTCACATCCCGTGGGGCTATTTGTCCGTGTTCAACGACATAGCCCAGGAAGGTGACTTTGGCTTTGGCAGATATACTTTCAGTTAGGTTTACAAATCAGTTTGACTCCCGTATTCGATCAAACAAGCCCGAGAAATTCTGTAAATATTCAATCCATGAGACTGAATGTCCCAGGCACACCACACACCAAACTGTTGTGTATCCAGCAATTACCTTGTCCGTTCACCTCTGAAATACCAGTGATTCTTTTTTTTGCACGAAAGGCATTACTTTAAATTTCTGCAGACCAGTTGGCGTTACAAAATTGCCTTTGATCTTTCTGACAGTAACCTTTGAGGAAGTCCAACTTGGAAATGTAAGTTGCTCTTCCAATCTCTTCCACATAGTCCTCCAACTGCAGATGCGTAGATGCACCAGTCTTTCTAACACCATTGACTTTGTGATAGTCCACACATAACTTTTGGGTCTTACCTGACTTTGGCACCATGATGATGGGTGAACTCCATTCATTGAAGCTCACTTTGGTTATGCCATCTTGGAACATACGTGACATCTCCGTATAAACCTGCACCAACTTTATAGGGTTATGCCTGCAAGGATGTTACAAAATCAGAACAGCAAGTCCTATATTTACATCATCTACAAATAGGTTATTAATTCCCAGTTTCTTTCAGCATGCAAGAGTAATAACTCTTACGATTTTCTTCTGGAAGAGAACTGAATAACTTTACCAATATTGGACAACTTTTGCATTGTCCAATTTTATAGCAGGAACGTCCAATGCAGAATTCGCTGAAATTGGTTCTTCCCAGTGTGTTGTAGTCAATTACACGTTCTGCCATTGCGTTCATTCTCTGCCAAAATACCATTAGCGCATATTCCCATCACACGTTCTGTGAGATTCCTTCATGCCAGGAGTTCCTATCAAGTAGCTAACCTTACTCGATTTCTTCTTAATTTGATAAGGTCTTCGAAACCTTGCTTTATAGTTTCACCAGTTAATGAAATTTAAATAAATACATTGTTCCCAGTGGCAAAATTCTGATTTTTTTGTTTCTCATACACTTCCTGCTTCACCATTTGCTGCGATAATTTTAAGTGCTGTCTCGACAACTCTCCAACATTATTTAGTCCAATTCTAAAATTTGACAAATCGTCCAAATGCTTGGTCTCTGTAATCTGACTTATTAATATTTCCTTATTAAATTTTAATGGTCCTCTTTCTTTGTGCCCCAAATTGGTCTCAGATGATCTTAGTTTTGTGGATTCTTTCGATATATCTCAGATCACAAACAGCACTGATGGAACTCCCTTATGGAAATAATCTGGCTACTCCGAACCATAAAACCTCAACATAGTCTTTCATAATTGACGTCGCCTTTCCAGTGCACCATGTGATTCTGAATGGTACACAGTGCATTTGATTCGTTTTAATCCGAAGCTATCTATATACTCCCTGGAAAGTTGGATGTGAAGTTTGACCCTTGATCTAATTGTATCTCTGATAGTAGTCTTTATTTAGATTTTTTTCTAAATCGTAATTTTTCCTCAATCCTTTTAGCTGTCATCTTGCAGAATTGAACAGCATTTGGAAATCTCGTCAATACAGTCATTTATGTTAATTAATACTTATTCCCATCTTTTATTGGATGTAGGGAACCTACAGAATGCATCAAGACAATTAAGACATATTCCTTGAACGCTGCAGCAGGTATTAAAGGTGCAGGCTTTATTTTTTCCCATGGTTTGAAATGTATGACACGTCAGGCAAAATTCAATTACATTCATCTGCAATCCAGGCCAGTAAAAATGTCTTTGTATTTTAGCCTCCATTTTCCTCACGCCTCAGTGACATCCAATTTTTTGGCACATGTGGCACTCGCAGCACCACTTTTCTGTACCCTACTGGGAAAAAAAAACATTCTGCCCATTTCTCACATGCTTGAATATATGTTGGTCTCCATTTCCTCCTTAACATATCATTTGGTAAGTAATATCACACAGGGATGCATTCACTCTCCTTCCGAATATATGTCTTCTGATCCAAGTGATTTAATTTTTCATCTTTCTGCTGTAACTCAGTAGCATAGCTGAGCTGAATATACTAGCATTTTTAACGTTTGTCCCCTGCTGTGTCCCACTTACTTGATATTAAAAACATTGTAATCTTGATGCGTTGTGTAGATTCCCTACATTCAATAAAAGACGGGAATGAGTACTAATTAACATAAATGGATGCAATCATTTTTCAGCTTCCTCATCCGTGCCTTTTGATTTCTCCTGCTTTCGATTGTGACTCTATGATCGCGTAAAGACACAATCTGAGAAAATTCCTTTATCAACGTCCTGCATTGATACTCTTGCCTGCACCTCGACTGGCTTTTCAACTGGAGTATGGAGCAGGCTTACCGGTGATTGAGCAATATCATTTGCAAGCACAAATTGTATTCTTGGAGCTGAGAGTTTGTCCAGAACTCCCACCAAACTCCCCACTCTTTTCTGCCCACTCTAGCTTCACTGTACATCACTGAGCAATGTTTCGTCCCACCATGAATTCCTGTACACATAGTTCTTCAGGAGTACATATTTCCCCATCCTTCTGCATCACAGACTGAGACGATCCTGTGTCCCTAAATGCTGTTACCTGTCTATTTGCTACTCCTCGCCAAGGTAAATAACCTTTAACTTTGCAGATATATTTTTCAAGCAGACATGGCACTTCCCCCTTACCAACCTCTGATCGGTTTGTGCACTCTGATGAAGCTTTCCAGCCTCCACTGTGCTTTCTATTACCATGCCAACAAAACATCCAGGCTTGTTTTGTTTTCCTGCATTTGATTTTACAGTGCTTTCCATAGTTCTCCAATACTGATTTCATGTGGCCTACTTTATTGCAATGAAAACCTCAGATCTTGTTCCCTTCAAGGTTTTCCTATATATCCTGTGATACGTTATCCTCGTGACCTTCACAGAGATTTAACTTTCCCTTTCCACGTGAGGATTTCTCTTTGCCCAATTTCTATCCCTCAGGCTTAAAATGATTCTGGAAGCCCATCCTTGTTTTATGGATCAGTTCATTACAATCAGCCATTTCAGCTGCTCTCTTTGTCGTTTTAACAATATGCTCTTCCAGTGTAATCTTATCTTCAGCATTTATCTCCAGCGTTTTAATGTGAATTCCTTTAGTAATTGCCAATTTCTGAAGTTCAATCTCTGTCTCCCTTTCTCTCTGCTCTTCTGCTCTCTCTTCTTCGAATCGTACCTGAAACTGTTTGAAATCTGGTCTCTTTTCCTTATCTCTCGCGTCTAACTCAAGCTGCTTCATATTCAATTAACATTTAAACATCTCTGCAAATTTTCATGAATTTTCCAGCTGGGTGAAATGCTGAGCTACTGCTCTCCTTTTCTCACAGAAAGAGGCAAATACAACCCCAGCATTTTTGCTTATTCCAGAAGCATTGCCTGAATCAGTTTTTTGTAAAAATGCCAACTTTTCATCGTCCGTAGTCAAACAACCCTTTGTACCTAAATGAGACATGCTTTCCCAAGAACTGTCCACGACAATCCAAATCAACACCCGAAGTGAAGACGCAGGCACATATCGGTTGCTCTTTTAATCCATCAACTATCTTCCAATTTGTTATGAGCTTGGCTAAATCATTCAAAAAGTTATTAAGCACACAACCCAGATCGTAACATGATATTCTTTTTCGTTAAGTGTACAGTGATAATTACCCGATTAGCTAATTATAAAAATTCACAAAATCACGGATAGAAAAATAAAAGTATATATAGAATACCCACAGAAATTAGTCCTTCCAAAATAGACTGAATTATGTCGTTCTGAAAGTACACAACATTCCGAAAAAAAGCACCTTAAACACAGTGAAAATGAAACAGAAGCTAAGGGTTAATAATTAGAACGGCAGAAGGAGAGAAGTTATGAATTAGTGCACCACTACTGAAGGATCTAAAAACCGGAATTCAGCATTCCAGAATGACCACTCTTTTACCATAAAACAGTTCATTTCTAAAACATAGAGTCTTTGGCCTCAAGCCTCAGCTGTTGATGGAGAAAAAAAAGGCCTCACAGCGAAGAATTACATCACTATAACACTTCATCTGATTCGGAGCCTGAATTGATTTACAATGCCTTTGATAAAAAAAAAGTCAAGACACATAATCCTTGAGGAAAAGTACAGCTCGTTGTTTTTTTTTAAAGAGAGCATCTTTGTGACAGCGCAGTCTGTCCAAATAATCTTCATAACTGAAATTCTACGAACAGACAATGTCCTGGTAAATTTGGTCTGCACAGTTTCCAGTGCAGTCACATCCCTGCCATAATGATAATGCAGAAAGACACTCAATACTCCATCTAGAACCGACTGAGCAAATGAAATTAACAACTTAGAAATGCACAGAAACTGCACTTTTTCCATAATGTGACTTTTACACAATACCGCGCCGTGGAGAAAGTGAGAACTGCAGATGCCAGAACTCAGAGTCGATCGTGTGGCGATGGAAAACACAATTGCTCAGACAGCATGCGAGGAGCGGGAGAATTTCAGTTTCGGACATAAACGCCTCATCACGAATGAGGTTTGTGGCCGTGGGGACTGAGAGATAAATGGGTGGTTTGGGAATTTGGGGGCGTGATAGCTGAGAAAGTGATGAGCAGATAAAGGTGGAAAATATGATACGAATTCTGACAGGAGGTGGAGCTGGTAGGTTGGAAAGGTGACGTGCAGGACATAAGGGCAATGCTGAGTTGGAGTCATGAAACTAGAATAATGTGAGCGAAGGGTGATTGAGGAAACTGCTAATCCCATGTGGCATCAAGCTCCCAAGCGGAAGATGAGGCCTTCTTCTTTCAGGCGTCAGGTGTTTAGAGAATGCCAATGAAGGAGGTGCAGGACCTGCATGTGCTTGGCAGATTGGGAGGTAGAGAATGATTTACATCAGTGATGAGCTTCCAACTGCATATCCAAACTATCATTACGAACATGTTGTTACATCTCAGGAACAGTATCTGACACTACCCCCATTTAAGTAGAAGGTGAGGATTGCAGATGCGAGAGATTGTAGTCATATTTAGCTACATTGAATTCCATTTGCCACCTTTCTGCCCAGCTCTGCAACTTGTCTATATCCCGCTGTAAACTGCCACATCCTTCCTCACTATCCACAACTCCACCGACTTTTGTGTCATCCACAAACTTACTCACCCAGCTTTGAAGCCCCTCCTCTAGATCAGTTATAAAGATAACAAAAAGCAATGGTCCCAAAACAGATCCTTGTGGTACACCGCTAGTAACTGCACTCCAAGATGAATCTATACCATCAACTACTACCCTCTGTCTCCTTCCAGCCAGCCAATTCCTAATCCAAACCTCTAATGCACCCTCAATGCCCTACCTCCGTAGTGTTTGCATTAGCCTACCATGGGGTACCTTATCGAACGCCTTACTAAAATCCATATACACAACATCTACTGCTTTACTCTCGTCCACCTCCTTAGTCACCTGCTCAAAGAACTCAATAAGGTTTGTGAGGCACGACCCGCCCTTCACAAAACCATGCTGACTATCCTTGATCACGTTATTCCTATCCAGATGTTCATAAATCTTATCCCTTACAATTCTCTCTAAGACTTTGCCCACCACAGAAGTCAGACTCACTGGTCTATAGTTACTCGGGCTATCCCTACTCCCCTTCTTGAACAAGGGGACCACATTCGCCATCCTCCAGTCTTCTGGTACTATTCCCGTTGACAATGACAACATAAAAATCCAGGCCTATGGCTCTGCTATCTCCTCCCTAGCTTGCCAGAGGATCCTAGGATAAATGCCATCAGGCCCAGGAGACTTATCTATTTTCATCCTTTCCAGTAATCCCAAAACTTCTTCCCTACATACTTCAATGCCATCCATTCTAATCACTTGTGACTCAATATTCACACCAGCAACAGTGTCCTGTTCCTGAGTGAATACTGACGAAAAGTATTGATTTATTGTCTCTCCAATCTCCTCCGCCTCCACGTACAACTTCCCACTACTATCCTTGACTGGACCAATACCTATCCTTGTCATCCTTTTATTCCTGACATACCTATAGAAAGCCTTTGGATTTTCCCTAATCCTACCAGCTAAGGACTTTTCATGTCCCCTTCTCGCTGCTCTTAGCTCTCTCTTTAGATCCTTCCTGGCTACCTTATAACTCTCAATCGCCCCAACTGAACCTTCACGCCTCATCTTTACATATGCCGCCTTCTTCCCTTTCACAAGGGATTCCAATTCCTTATTAAACCACGGCTCCCTCACAAGACCCTTAACTCCATGCCTGACTGGTACATACTTATCAAGGACACTCAGTAGCTGTTCCTTGAACAATCTCCACATATCATTAGTATTCTTCTCTTGAAGCCTGTTTTTCCAATCCACACATCCTAAGTCATGCCTCACCGCATCATAATTTCCCTGCCCCCAGCTATAACCCTTGCCCTGCAGTGCACACTTATCCCTCTCCATCACTAAAGTAAAAGTCACCGAGTTGTGGTCACTGTCCATGAAGTGCTCACCTACCTCCAAGTCTAACACCTCGCCTGGTTCATTACCTAGAACCAAATCCAGTATAGCCTCACCTCTTGTAGTCAGGAAGGATAGCGCGAGAAAGCACAGTGGTTAGGCAACATCTGGGGACCAAGAATGTGAACGTTTCGAACATACCTAGCGAAGAACTTATGCTCGAAAATCGATTTTCCTACTCCATGGATGCTACCTTACCAGGGGTACATTTCAAGATCCACGCTTTTAACTCGACATCACCACCACTCAACTGCTTTAGAAAATTAAGATGCACCTGTCACCACTCAGTTGGTTCTTCTGCCTCATGCGAGAAAAAACTGCAACATTCTTTTCCCCATAAATATCAGGTCATTCAGGTTCCTACAGAAAAGAAAACTGCAGAGACTGATTACCTGGGGGAAAAAATTGTTGTAGAATTCTGCATTCTCTCAGTGAAACTGAATGTTTGAATATAAATTTGGTGAAGGAAAAGAGAAATCTTCTGTTTAATAACTGCTACATCTGTTTCTCAAAGGAAAAACGAGTTTCATCAACTGGAATGTTTCAATCAGGCAATGCATGCTCTCCCTGTCAGGTTCTGAGAGGAATGGTGGAATAGATATTGGCTTCACTATTGCTGAACAGATGAAAAATATTAATTTGACTTCCGAAACAGTTGATGCTCCTGCAGAAACGTCAATGTGACTCATATCCCAGCACAGCCATTTCGGTGTGTATTTCAGAGTCCTGCAATATCACAGTTCATTGAAAAGATTTTTATTGATTGTTCCTTATAAATACGGCATTCTCCATTTCAGAGTTCATTGGACAATATTTTACCCAGTCACTTATTCATCGGTACATCACCCCTAATGTTCCATTCACGACTTATCTTCCAAACTGCTTTCACGCAGAAAATGCTTATTTTTTAAACCAAAGACTGAGCTTAACCAATGTCTGTTGGACATCAACCATCATTCTGTCACTCTCTATACATTGTTTAGTGTGTCTCGGTGCCTGTCACCTGAAACCTGTGCTCTCTAGTTTTGAACTTCAACATATTGCGCAAATGATTTAGGCCAGTTGTCGATCCATGCCCCTCATGATTTCATAAACGATGAGAACGTGACACACTGCCTGGAGCATTCCAGCGAAAAAGCCCCTGCTGACACCATCTCCATGCTTATCTGAAGCCCTCGGCTCCCCGCAACACCCTTGTAAATCATGTGTGCACAGTTTCAATTTTCACAAAATCCTTCCTGTAGAAGTTGACCATAATTGTAAACAATATTCTAAATGTGATCTCACCAATGCTCCATATCGCCACAACATGACCTTCCAACTTGGATAATCGACTTTCTGACTAATAACGAAAAGCGTGCCAAGTGCTTTCTTCACCACATTGTCTCCTTGTGGCACCACTTCATCTGCTTTTATAAATTTTGCCTTGACTGATAAAGTTGTGATTGTCACTATGTTCTGCTGCCTTCACGGATATGTTGACCAACATGCAAAGACTCTCTGTTCCTGTGGGTTTCCTCGTGTCCTGTCAATCATTGAGTAATCAGTTGATGTGTTCCTTCCAATGTGCATCACCTCATGTTTTTCATGGTTAGTTTCAACGTCGCCTCTCTGAATGTGACATTTGATAAATCCATTTCTGAGCTCCTACTTCCTAAAAGGATCTTCCTCACTATTAACCACTTTGCTAATATTCGTATCATCGACAACTCTGCTTATCATTTCCTCCTAACTTGTTCTACATTCTTTACACACATTCACAAACGACATGGGACCCAGCATTCATCCTTCTGTTACATCACTGAATACCAGTTCCAGTCACAAGGAACAGCCTTCTATCACCATCCTGTGTCTCTTACCACCACCAATCATGTTTGTATCCAACTGCCAGGGAACCTAAAATCCCTTTTCACTTGTATCCTCTTACCAGTCTTCAGAGTGGTGTCGTGTTGAAGGCTATGTTGGAATCCACACAAATAACATCAACTTCACTAACCTCGTTCAAAATAAAACCTGATCACTTGCCAATAAATTGTATTTAATCCAATCTGTTAGGTATGACATTCTGTAACAAAACCGTGATGACTCTCCCTGATGAAACCTTGCCTGGTGAAGTGGCAGTTAACTCTTTCCTTCAAGGTTCGCTCCAAAAGGTTCCCTTCAATTGATGTGAGTTTCACTGCTGGGTGATTCTCTGGTTTATCTCTCCCAATCTTGCGTTAGTCCAGTCCACTACAAACCCAAAGATGAAAGTAAACCATTGCTCAGAACACCTGCAATTTCCTCCCTTGTCACAGACAGGAACATAAGATACAAGTTCATCCTGAATTTGGAATATGCCCACTTCAATCCAGAAAACCGTGAACACTTCCTCAGTCCCTATGTCAAACTGCTTAAGAACTTTTCCATCCCTCCTCCTGCATTCTGCCCGTATATCTTGCCACAAGAGGACTGTTTGCTCGCTGAACAAGTAAAGTGATTCAGTCAGTTGTTCCATTTGCAGACACGACTGTACTGTAACTCTGGAGGATTATCATTCAGATATTTTAGCTTGAAAACGCTGTATTAAGCAATTGTGGTTATGAAATATTTGCTTTGATAGCCACAGGCTATTACAGTGAGAAATGGATTGAATTTTGTCCAACTGAAAAACATTTACTTAATTCCAACTCCTGTGCAGATTCTTATCTGTTCACATCTGATATGATGGAGATGTTGCTCTCTTGTTGTTTATCATATCCAGAACAGAGCGTCGGCACAAATCCCAAACACATGATTTCTACTTTCATTGAGCTACGAAGTCGATGCCAGTGGCAAACATTGTAATGGGATTCATCAACAAGAGAAACTTTCAGGATGAAAACAGTTCTGTCTTCTGCGTAGGGGGTCATTACAGAAGCACGGTATCCAGCCTCCTCAGGGGCAAGACGAAAAGATGCTGAAAAGAGAAATCGAAGTTTACATTTTTTGTCCAGTGACCCCGTCCTTGGCACTGATGATTTCCAGGAAAACATCTTGTCTATATGCAGAAGATATGTGGGGGCGCAGTAATTAGGAGGAAATGAGATGTCGGGATAGAGCCGAAAGAGAGAGACGAGCAGTTGGGCATAGGAATTGATAATGATCTGTTTGGAGCATTAACAACTGCTCACAGAGACTGTTTATGACTAACCAAAGGTAGTCTGTGACTAGGCCTGGTGAGTGTGTCGGGGGCCAACACATGGGAAACTTCAGGCCTCTAAAATGACTGAAATTGATCTGGAGGGTCGTGGGATCCTCAAGCAGAAAATGGTCTGCTGCTTATTCAGCATGCGCTAAGCTATGATGCAACACTGCAGTAAGATGAGATAGAGACGTTCGCTTGGAAACATGATTCTGTGCTAAATGAGCAGTGAACAGGAAGATCAGGGACACTTTTGGCAATAGAACTTCGCATTCTGCAAAACACTTCGTTTCCCAAGGTAGTGGCGACCACAATATGAGCTGTAGACTAGATTGTGCGAAGTGTAGGGAAAGTATTGCTTCACCTGGAAGGTGTATTTGAGCACTTGTAAACTAAGCATGGATGTCAGAAATGGACAAGGGAGGAGAAGCAAGAAGCAAGGATACCGTGGAAGATATTATTATAGATGTTTCTTAATCAATGAGTAAGAATGCGACCCTCAAGGCACTATACCTGAATGCTCGTACTTTTCGGAAGAAGGTTGGAGATATAACGGCATAAATCATCACAAATGAATACGATTTAATGCACGTTGCAGAGACATGGAGACAGCATCGTCAAGACTGGGAGGTATATATTCACTGGTATGAGGCAATTTGGAAGGACAGAAAGGATAGTAAGGAAGGTGGTGTAATTCAAACATTGAAGGACAACCTCAGACCGATGCAAACAGATGATTTAGTTTCTATGGAGAATGAGTTTGAATCTATTTGGGAGGAAATTAGAAGTTCTAAGAAGAAAATGTCACTGATTGTCGGAGTCTATCCGCCTCCAAATTTTAAGATGATATTGGTGAGGGCAGTAAACAAAGACATAAATAACAAATGAAAAAATTGTATGGCAATTATCATGCGGGAATTTAATCAACATGTCGATCGATCGAAGCAGCTCAGTCAGGGTAGCCTTGATGGGGATAGTGTTGAGTGTATCTGCCATAGATTCCTTACATAATGTGTTATGGAACAGGCCAACAAGGGGAGAGGTTAAATTAGATTTAGTGCTGGTTAATGAACGCGGCAAGATGTTAGATTTGGCAATAGGTGAGCACTTTGGTGACAGTTACCAAAATTAAGTTATGTTTACTTTAGATTTTCATAAGGATAGGTATACACCAGAGTGCAAGCGCTGTTGATGGGGGAAAGAAAATTGCAATGCGATTAAATAAGATTACGCATTCAGAGGTTGGCAAAGAAACGGCACGGAATGGGCAGAATAGAAATGGGGAGCTTATTCAAGGAGCAGGTTCTGTGTCTCTTTAATAAGTATGTACCTGTCAGAGAGGGAGGAAATTGTCAAGCGCAGGTGTCACGATGACTGAGAAAGTTGAATCTCTTGTTGAGAAGGCTTGTGTTCCCATGAGATGTGAATGCTCAGTAATGGAGATTGAGAGTTACAAGTTAAACAGGAAAAACCTGAAGAGAGAGTGAAGACGAGCCAGGAGGGGACAGAGAATTTGTTGACAGATAGATTAAGGGAAAATCCGAAAGCTTTCCATCGATATGTGAGGGCTAAAAGAATGAATAGAATAAAATATGGCCAATGAAGGACAGTCGTGGTAAGTAGTGTGTGGAGTCAGAAGCGATAGGGGAAGAGTGAAAGCAATGTCTTTAGTCAGGATTTGCACTGGGAAAACAAAATGTTGACTAGGACAATACTGAGAAACTGGCTACCAGACGAAATAGGATTGAAGTTCCCAAAGACAGGGCGCCATAAGCTCTGAAAATGTGAACATATCTAAATTCCCCTGGGCCAGATCGTATTTATCCTAGGACTTTCTGGGAAGCTAAGAATCAGATTTATGATTCTTCCACTTTGATATTAATGTTGTTATTGTCCAAAGTTAGAGTACCAGAACACTACAGGATAGTAAAATTGCTCTCTCATTCAAAAAAGGGAGTAAAGGAAACCCTGGAAATTATAGACCATTGACTCTTCCCTCGGTTGTGGGTAAAGTGTTGGAAAAGTTCCATGAGATAAGATTTGTAATCATCTCGAATGGAATAAATTTATGAGGGCAAGTCAAGCCGGTTTTGTGAATGGGTGGACGACACTCACAAACATTATCGAGCTCTGTGAAATGATCGCTGAACTGCAGGTCGGTTTGCTCACTGAATTGGGAAGTTCATTTCCAGACGTTTCATCACCCTACTAGGTAACAATTTCAGTGGGTCTCCAGGCGATGCACTGTTCATGATTCCTGCTTTCTCTTGATATGTTTGGGTTTCTTTGGGTTGGTGATGTCATTTCCGATGGTGATGTCATATCCAGTTCTTTTTTTCTCAAGGGGTATTCGATGGCGTTGAACTCAAAGTGTTTGTTGATGGAGTTCTGTATGGAATGCCATGCTTCGATTAAGTCTCCTGCATGTAGGTGTTTGGCTTGTCCTCGGATGGATGTGTTGCCTCAGGCGAATGCAATGTTTATCGAATGCAATTTTTGTCAAGTTCTTGCATGGCATTTTGGAAATGACATCAGTTTTTGCATATGGACAAATAGGCAGAAAACGAGCCACCAGGATACATGAACATCAACTAGCCACAATACGACGTGACCCTCTCTCACTGGTATCCTTACAAACAAATCAGTAGAGACACTACTTTGACTTGGACAACGCATCCATCCGAACACAAGTGAAACAGAGACACACGCGATCATTCCGAGAAGCATGGAATTCCAACTGGAAATCCATCAAAATCACATCGAGATAGACTTCGTCTACAACTCGCTGAAAAACAGAACTGGAAATTATATCATTACAGGAAATGACATCACCAACCCAAAGAACCGCAAGCATATAAATAGAAAGCAGAATTCATGAACAGTCCGTCATCCGAAGGCACAATGAATATATTAACCAGGAGGGTAACGAAACGTCTGGAAATGAGCCTTCCAGCTCAGTGAGCAAATCTTCATCTGGGAAGCTAAAACTGAGCTACAACTCTTGTCAAAACTTGCCAGATGACTAAACAGATGTATGAGGATAAAGCCGTTCATGTAATGCACGTTTGGGTTTCAGTTAGCAGTTTGATAAATCTCGCCACGGCAGGTGACTCACAAAATACTGAGGCATGGGAATGAGGGGGATGTCGTTCTTTGTATCAGAAATTAGCCAGCTGAAAGAAGACAGAGGGTGTTACTTGATGGGAAAACGTCATCCTGGAATTCTGTTGCTTGTGGTGTACTGCAACGATCTGTTTTGGGTTCACTGCTTTTTGTCATTTTTTTGTAAACGAGCTGGATGGGGGCGGAGAAGGATGGGTTAGTACATTTGCGGACGACACTAAGTTCGGGAAAGTTGTACACAGTGCTGAAAGATATTGTAGATAACACAGTGACACAGGTATGCAGTAGAGCTGGGCTGAGAGTTGGCAAATGGAATTTAATGCAGAAAAGTGTGAGAAAGAACATGGCATTAAAAATATCACAGAATATAAAGATTGATAGCAGAAGTTTCTAGTAAAATACAAAATGAAAAAAGAGGCAAAAGTAAACGTTGACCCTCTCGTGGATAAGAAGGGGCATTTCCTTATGGGATATGTGGAAATAGCAGTGACATTGATCAGGCATTTGCGTCGGTCTTCACAGTGGAGGATATTAATAACATGCCAATAATTGACAAAGAGATGACGTTTGGTGACGACCTGGGAACAGACATTATAACAAAAGAACTAGCGTTGGATTGTTGAAGCTAATATTGCAAAGGATGGTTACGTCTCCAGGACTTGATAGAATGCATTGCAGGGTACTAAAGGCAATGGTATGTGCTTGCGGTAATTTTCCAAAATTCGTTGATCTCTGGGCAGTCCCAGCAGATTGGAAAACACAAATATGGCGTTACTGTTTAAAAAGTGTGGCAGACAAAATATGAGGAATTAGATCAGATTACTTCGAGTATCGTAGCAGGCCATTCGTCCCAACAAGTCCACACCGACCGCTAAAGTGCAACCCACCCAGACCCATTCTCCAACATAATAGACCAGTTTATTTAACAAGTGTAGTGCATAAATTTCTTGAGTCTTTTATCGAGGAAAAAATAGCGGGGCTTCTCCGTAGAAATTTGACAGATGCAGCCTGGGTTAATGAAGAGCAGGTCATTCCTGCAAAATCTTTTCGAATTCTATGATGGCATTACGATCATGGTGTACAGCGGGACGCAGTGAATTGAAGTACTTAGATTTTAAAAATGGCCTCAACAACGTGCTGTTCAGGGGCAATATTCTGACAGATGGAATTCCGGATTTGTAGGTGTTCGCTGATGACAGGAGGGTATGTGGAATAGGCTTATTCCGAAAATTTAGAAGAATGAGGCCGGATCTTATGGAAACGTATAAGATTATGAAGGTCATGTGTGAGATAGAAAACGAGAGCATGCTTCCATTTGCAGATGAAACTAGTGCAAGAGGGCACAGCCTCTGGATTAGAACGAGATATAGGACTGAATTGAGAAGGAATTTCTTCAACCAGAGGGTTGTTCCTCGATGGAGAGCTTGCCCAACGATGTAGTTGTTGCGACATCAATCAATTTTTTTTTAGCTCGGGCTGCTTTTGTTTTGAACAATAAAGGAAGTAAAGATTACCTTCAGAGTTTGGTTAAGTGGATGCGTGTCCATGGAAAGATCAGGCATGAGCTGAATGAATGGCGAAGTATTCTTTAAGGCCTGTGCGGCAAAGCCTTGCTCCTCGTTCTCATGTTCTATGAATGTATGTGTCACATATTCCGCAATTTTAGGGAAAGCTTCCATGGACTTTGGGGGAGGTGTTGAGAGAGAAGGAGCAGTGCACCACAATGCCCTGGAGGGAATGTTCCGCGGGGGAGGCGGACAAAGGGCGGGGAGGGGGATGTATGTTTGGTAATAGCATTTCGCTGGAGGTGGTGGAATTAGAAAAATATTTCGCTGATCACTTGGAGTACTAGAGTGCGTAAAGCTCCAGACCAATTTCTGAAAAATAATGGGATGAGAATGGATCGTTGCTTCATGATGGACATTTGGAAGATGGGTCCAAAGTCCTATTTTGGTGCAGTGAAAGTCGCAATGTCTTTGAGAAGCTAACTTTAGCAGCCGTATATCATTGCGGCCACAGGGGCAGGTCATAGTCAGAGATTGTCTTGACTCCTAAAGCCTGAATAACACATAGCCTGCGATTACACGCCACCGATGATTTGTCACTGGCAGTCTCCGTTAACCGCTGTTCACTCTCAGAGCGAGATCGTTGTTCACCTCATTGACCAAATGTTCTTCTCTTTCTTTTCTTCTTTCCCTACCAACTGTTTACTACTTTACAATACAGAATGAAGCACGATGGGATAGTTCCTTTTCGCCTGGATGATTTCAGTGTGAAAGAAACAATGTACAGGAGAAGCACAACAGATTAGTCAGCATCTGAGTAGCAAGAAATATTTAAATCCCAACCTTCTTGAGGATTCCTTACTGCAGCTGTAACAATATTGAAAAGCTCAAAACCGTTCAGAACAGAGCAGCTGAATTGAGCAGCAACACATAACTAATAAAACATCGACAAACATCAATTCCCACCATAACCAAACGCTCAGACATGCAGTCTGCACAATCCACTAGATGTACTGCAGATATTCACCAAGGCTCCATCAAAAGTACATTACAAAATCACAACTGCATCCATCTAAAAGGAAAAGGGCACTCAACAGATAGGAAAGGCCACTTACCATCCTGATCTGGAAATATATTGCCATTACTCCAGAATCACTGGGTCAAAACTGTGGATTCCACTTACCTATAATTTGGATCTGCCGTCAGCACACAAAAACTGTGGTTCAAGATGGAAGCTCATCATCACCTTATCCAGTCAAATCAGGAATGAACAATAAATGCTGACCTGTTCTGGAATAACCACATCCATGGAGAATGAAAATCACATGCTGTGGTGTTCTGAGGATCCTCTCTTACTGAGATATTTCTGGATTTATTTGAGTGGTATCAAAGATGAGGATTTGCTGTTGGGAAACTGAAACGAAGCATTACATCGGGATTTGAAGGTGTTGCTTTGTTCCATGTAGCCTGAAACTTTCCCGCCTTTGAAAATGAAAGCAGAAAGGTAAATTCACAGTGGAGTGGAAGTATTCACTACCTGAAATATCGAGGCATAATTGGAGGGACGCTGGAGAGAAACTGCGGAAATTTGATGACGATTCAATTACTTGTCTGCCCTGAAGATTCATCAGGGCAACCACACTGGGGGAAAACAATTCAACTGTTCTCAGTGTGGAAAGGGAGTTGCTCAGTTCTCTAACTTGCTGACTCGTCAGTGGGTTCACACTGACAAGAAACCATTTAATGGCCTAGAGTATGAAAAGGGCATTAAAAGGTGTCACGAACTGCTGTACATTCAACGTATTTACTCTGACAAGAAACCATTCAAGTACTCTCTCATAGGGAATGGGTTCAGGACGTCATTTGATCTCACTTTACATCTGCGAACTCAGTGGAGAGAGGTCTTTCGCCTGTTCTAAGAATGGAAAAGGATTCTTTCAGTCATTCTGTCTGCTGAGGCACCAGTGAGTTCACACAGAGGAGAGACCATTCGTCCGCTGTGATTTGAAATAATTAATTGATTCTGGAAATCTGCTGAAATTCAAGCGAGTTCATACTGCAAAGAGACCATTCACCTGAATGTATACGATGTGCATTTGAATGGAAAGGTGAACCAGAATTGACTGTCTGGTTGTAACGCTACAATAAAGACGGCTTTTGCTAAATCCACAGCAGAGAACCATTTACTATCCGGTTGTATTTGGGTAATATTGCACAAGGATTAGGAACATTTGGGGCGGGCGGAACAACAGCATAATTGACTACCTGCGGGCTGCACGGTGGCACAGTTGTTAGCACTGCTGCCTCACAGCGCCTAAGAGCCGGGTTCAATTCCCGACTCAGACAACTGAGTGTGTGGAGTTTGCATGTTCTCCCCATGTCTGCGTGGGTTACCTCTGGGGGCTCCGGTTTCCTCCTGCATGCTAAAGATGTGCGGGTCAGGTGAATTGGCCATGCTAAATTGCCCCCTAGTGTACTGGTATGGGTGGGGTGCACTTCGGCGAATCGGTGTGGCCTTGTTGGGCCGAAGGGCCTGTTTGTAGACTGTAAATCTAATCTAAAAATAAACCTCCATTTAACTGGAATACTTGCCTTTTTGACTGGAAGAATGGGGGCACTCACCGGTGATTATCCACAGGGAATTATCACTTCATCCTTCAGGACGGAGTCAACGACTGGAGTAATTCCTTTTCCAGCCTCGGGTTTTAACGAGTCTTTTGTTCTGCAAGATCGATACTGAGACTTCGGGATTATTCTTTTGGATTCAAGGCTTCGTATGAACCCACATCACGTTTGTCTTTTGCCCTGCACTCAGTAGGGACCCTACTTAATCTTGGATCCGAAACATCTACCGTAGCTCAACACTAGGCTACCCTCTTGGCGGGGGTTACCGGGACTGCCCGATCTGCCTGAGTTAGCCAATTTAGTTTCTCCATATATGTCCTTATATCTGGACTGAAGCAGATATGCACATCGTCCCTGAAGACACAAGCTTTTGTTTTTTTTGTGCCAGTAGTACCCATGGTCCGAAATCCTGCCACATTACACTGGATGTGTTCGCCAATGGTACTTGAGGATAGGAGCGTTCCACATCTAAAAAATGGGTTCTATTTGCCCGACAGATATTTTGGATAAGTTTACACTGACCGCACATCTGTGATCGTTCTAATAAAATTTGCACAATAATAACTGACCTGGTTAAAACATTCTCCTAAAAAAATCCTTCTCATATGATTTGTAAGGGCCATGACGGTTTATGCGTGCTGAGCAGTGCCTCATATCTCCAGCAAGAAAATCGGGGTTAATGGGATTAATATGGTTACTTGCAACCTGGGCGAGCGAATCGCTCACTGAACTTATGGCTCTCTGGGTAATCATCACTCATAGCCATGCATCAGGAGTCGTGAGTCGGATTTTACAGCCTGCACTGGTAAATCTTCTTTTTGTATTACCTGCAAGCCTGTCGGGGTACTGCACAAATCCGACCACAGACTCACTATGAGATCGCCAGCTGTCAGATTTAAAGAACAGAATTCCGAGAAATGAAATGAGAATTGGAATGTTTCACCATTACTGGTTTCACACCATAGGGGTGCTGTTCATCTCTCCCGTGTCATGAATCCTGATGCATCCATTGCGTCGACTCTCTCAACGGCCGAGATTTAAGTACTGAATATGTTGCCCCTGTATCTACCAAAATGGTAACTGGTGCACCTTCCACACATAATACAATTTCCCTTGATAATAGAATTCGCTTCTTCTTATCAACACTTCAATGTCAGGGACCTGAAATATTCGAGTTCCTTTCCAGATACAGAGTTGTTTTTTCCCCATTCCTTGTCTGGTGATATGGTCGTTTACTGGCTTGTAAGTCTGCCATTAGTTCGGTTTAACTTTACATTTTTTTTCTTTCAGTCTGCAATACTTGCCTCTGCAAAGTCAGGTTCTTACTTCTTTGTTTCCCTGTGCTTTTATTGGTTTCGAAATAAATGCTAATTTCCCATTACAATGGACAGCACATTATTTTTACAGGTCGCTGCAACAGCGAGGGCCGAAGTGCCTGCACTGCATTGTAACGTTCTATGTTGTAAGCTACATTTCCTGCTAGTTTCTCATGTCTCTCATCACATGTGGAAGCTTCCAGTCACATCTTCCAGAGATTTGTCTGCACTTCGTTCAATAGAAGCAACTGCATTTCCTGCTCAGAATGTGATATTTCTGAAATGGAGAGAGGAAAACAGAGTCGGTGACAAAACTGAGATTACTTGCGTTCTGTCCAGAATCAACAAAAACTATCCCGATCTTCCAGTCTCCTGTAACTTCAACATTACACTGTTTTCCCACCCTTCAGGTTCTTTGCCTGTATTCCTGATGAGGGGCTGTTGCCCGAAACGTCGATTTTGCTGCTCCTCGGATGCTGCCTGAACTACTGTACAATTCCAGCCACACTCTAATCGAGACACTGTGTTCCCAGGCCACTATTCCAGTCTCTGGTTTGCTGCAGTGCTCCTTCAAGGAATAACTCAAGCTGGAATACCTTCAACTCATTTTATACAGACAGACCATGCAAACGTTAGGACCCAACATCGAGTTCAATCATTTTAGAACCCGTCCGCCCTCTTCCACATTCTCCACCCACCCGTCCATCCCATCAATTCCGAAGACAGATCATTGGACTCGAAATGTTAACTTTCCTTTTCATGAGATATGGACACTAGCCGTTGATTTTGTTCAGACCTTTTGGCTTTACTTCAGGGAACTTTGCTTGTCCGTTGCAATCGCCAGATTGCTGGAAGCTTCTGATTGCAGGATGAGATATTCAGAGGAGATGACAGGAATGGCAAGGGCTGGACCATTTCCATTGTGAAGGTAGACGAGCTAGGTTGGGGGATGTTTATCGAAGAGCAGAGAAGGCTCTTTGAGTAACCGATTAACGTGCACATTTTATGAAAAGGATATATATGTATGAGAAGGATCAGACTATATTTGGAAGGAATACAGTGGCATAAATGAAATACAGTAGACAAGATGTTTTGAGGAGAATTTGCGACAATGCTTTCACCAGTAGAGTGTTGCGAATCTGGAAATCATTATCTGAGCATGTGGTAAAGCTACGTGTCATGAGAACATTCCAGCAGTCTGTAGACGTACATTTGAAGAGCCAGAGCACACGTGGATAAGGAACAGGTACTGGAAAGTGTAACCAGGACAGACAGATGCGAGATGGGTGTCCTGAACGCAATGGGTCAAACACAAATTTGTGTGTTCAAAGGCAATCGCAGGCGTGGCTCTGTGGCGCAATGGATAGCGCGTTGGACTTCTATGTCACTGCTCAGATTGTAATTCAAAGGTTGTGGGTTCGAGTCCCATCAGAGTCGACTTTTAGTTTATGGTTTGGAAGATGGTCAGAGCAGACTCAGCTGCTCATCTGCAAAACCAACAATATTCGTGCAGAAACCCAACTGTCTCGAAACGAAATATTTTCCTCTCACAAGTTTAAATTTTTGATGTCTATTTATGATAGAGATCAATAAACATCTGTTAGTCAGTAGACAACACGATGATGTGGATAGGCTGGAAAAAGACACAAAATTGTTGTGTCAGCCATGATGATATTGAATCATGGAGCGGGGCCAGATCGGTATTAACAATGGGCTCCTTTGTGTCTGTGCCATTTCTGGTCCAGATTTTTAAACAATCGTAATGATAACAATATGAATTAAACACCACGAAATATTTTGGTCTCACCTCCACATCCCTTCCCTTCCAACTGGAATAGACAGCTCTTGTTTTAGCTTTAGATCAGACTGTGGAGAATTCTGACAAGTTCTCCTTCAGGCTGAATGTTGCTTCGCATGGGTTTCAAAGTGGATACATGGAGCAAGCAAATGCATGGAATCAGGTGCTTCTGGGGCAGATTTCCCCTTTGCTGGGCTGGAATTCTGGCCAAGGTAATGAACGTGAAGTTCTGACATTTTGAATCTTACTCTGGATTCTTGCGTCTTCAGCAATTAAATCTGAATTCACGTTGCCCTTGCATAACATTATTCAATCTTCACTGTTTATAAAAACCATGCCACGTCCTCGTGGGTGCAGTATGCTGAATATTGTTGTCGTTTTGTGCAGTGTGGGTCGATGTGTCATATGAACATGCCGATGGAAGTTGGTGAAATTTCAGTGAATCGAATTCCCTGACGAAGTGAAACCGATCGAAGGAAAACCCCAGTCCAGTGGCGAAATGACATTTCTGGTGATCAACACAGGACACCACTGTAAACGTACGCAGCATTCAATAAAGTCGATTTCCGCCACATTTTTCTATGCCACATTTCCACCACATTTCTGGGACATTATTGTAATCTCTACGCTCTCACATTCTATAGGAAGAACATTCAAATGGCCAACTATCCATTACTAATGTCCTGAATTCACACACACATGCACATATATGCGCATATTTATATATCCACACAGATATAAATGTATGTGCGCATGCATGTATATGTCTGTGCAAAAATATTTAAAAGTTACCAAAGAACGTTGAGTAAAACAACATTTATTCTAAAAAAAATATGATTTCTTGGAGTGCTCTGTCCTTAGGAAATGCCTCAGTTACTTAAGACCAGCCATAAATACTCCCTGAGTGAATATCCAACACTCAATAGAGATACAGAGGTGATTTTTGCAAACAATGACGTCTTTCATACCGCTGATCCTGCGCTGTGTTAAATTCTGGAAAGGATGTTCAGCTCTTTACATATTACCGGTGTTGCTGCAAGCTCGCACAGGCCATTAAAGCAGTCCACAAAATATTAGATTTAACTCATTGGACATTTTGACTGTTACCAGAAAAACTGGAATCGAAACGATAACGATGTTTTAAGTATTGCTGTGAAGATTACAGAATTGCAGTAGGAATATTTTTCGTGTCTTGTTACAGGATATTTTTGGGGGAGATGAGTGAGCAGCATATGGACTCACTCCCTTCTCTGTGATTGCAGCCAAATATTCCAATGCAACACATGAAAGGATAAAGGTGCATTACATTAGCAGGTCAGTTCCCACTCACGATAGTATAGTTTCACTTTGATTATCGCCATCGTCTAAAGTATTAGCTGAGTTGGGAGATCATGATCCTGAGGGTATGCTGAGACATTGCGAGAATTAATCCCACACTGTTGGCTTCACTTTATATCATAAACCAGTTATGCAGCGGACTGAGCTAACTGGCTTCCCTTTCATGCTCAGTTTTTTGTACAATTTATAGAAGTTCACGTGGAACAAGCTGCTGAACCTTTCCTCACAATCAGCACATGCTGTACTTAGTCCTACTCAGTTGAAGGTGTTATGAGCTTTCTATCCAATTAACTTTAACCAATTACAGAGTGTGCACGTAACGCGTACCCATCATGACCGCCCGGACACCCTGTCATGGTGAAATTCATTCCTCGCGTGTCTGCACGTGTCTTCACAAATATATTAGGATCAGCTTCTCAATAATCTTTCCAGCGAAGAAGAAATCGTTTTCGAATTCAACTGCTGTAGAAGGAAAAGGATAACTTTCCAAACTTCTCTTTGTCATTCATCGCTGGTTTTGAAGTTCTAAAGTTTTGATATAGATACATCCAAATGAAGGCATTTCCCTCCTGTTTACTCTCACCAAATTCTCATCGCCTGGAAACCTTCCATACGGACACAACTCAGTTTTACCTGGTGTCACGCCACATGATCTATTCGTTTTTTCCACCAACCCATGAAACCACGCCTTGTCTTTTCAAATGGCATTACCCCTCACTACATCGATGGCTTCCTTTACATTTTTTTGTTTCCAAGTAAACACTGTCCATTCTTCCTGACGTCTTTTCATTACAGTCATTGCCATCCATGTTTTTTATTATCTCTTTATATCCCTGTATAGCCAATGTTGGGAAAGGATGCTGGGTCCAATGCAGCACATTAAAACTCAGTCTAATGCTGTGTACTGCCATTACCAATGTAAGGAAAATAGATGCTAGTTCAGGCAAAAGGGAATCCGTTGGTTGTCGCGTAATGGATCAATCCTTGACTGGGAAGTGACTGTTTTTCCTCACTTTTCTCCCTGGTCTGAACATTTGCTAAAGCAACACACTAAGGGAACATAGAATGACTATAGTTCAGAAACTGGCTATTCATTGCAAACAATGCACACCCAGTCCTCCAGGGATTAACGCTCACAGAACAATTTTTCTCTTCATTTGCACCTGAAGTTCGCACCTTACTGACAGTCAACCCAGTTGTAGGCAAATCATATCTCTGGCGCTGTGAGGCAGCAGTGATAACCAGTGAACCACCTTATGGCCGTGTACAATATTGCAAGGCACATGTGGACGCGTTTGTCATGTGATTCCTGTCAAAGATGCTCTACTTTGTTGTTACCCTGACCAGGAACAATAAATTCTGATTCCCTGACCTAGAAATGAACCCAAACCACAGCGGTGAAAGTGCTGCATCGGAACCACTGGTCGACCAGGTAGGACGGCATGTGCAATTGTGTCTTCTCTTAACAGCATAGCTTTCTTTTCCTGTGATGAGACATTTCTATCGAAAAAGAATGTTCGTGACACCGTGCTTTTACAGCACAGAATAATACATCATGTCAGTACCAGTCATCAAACATCCATCCATTCTCCTTTCCAGTTACCACTACTTGGTCCACAGCCTGACGTCTGAAGTGTTCATCTCAATGAGACTTTCCATGCAAAGTTTTAATTTCAAATGAACCAGCGACAGAGACTGAAGTCAGATACCGTCACGTTTGTTCATGACCTGGCGGAGAACTGAACCTCATTTTGACCCATAGATGGAACTATACAGACACATCTTTTGAGAGTGACAAAGGCCTCAGGACATCCCAACTAACATAAAATGAGGAATTGAACCGTTTGGCCTCTTCTTTCTTCATTACTAGCTTTAAAATCCGATTCTGTTGACAAAAGCAGAGGTGTAAACTGACAGGAGGCTGTCCTTCGAAGACTGCCCCAATCGTGAATATTTGGTATCTGCAAACCGTCGATGTATCCACCTGTGAGGCAGACTGGCTAGCTGTGCTCTTCCATCCTCTGACTGGTTTAATTTGGATTCCAGCGCATTCCTGTCTCTACATAAGGAACAGGAGCATACAGCCGCATTCCTGTAAGTTTTCGTTCCCCCATTGTTTCACCATTAGTTTACTGCTTCTAATGAGTCACGTTTTTCTTCCTGCCAAACGAAGGCATTCTTCGCATCAGAAGATTGACATCCACAATATCCTCAGGGGAAAAACACGGATGTGGACTTCCAAACTGAAATGGCTGAGGCCTGGTCTGCGCAAAAAATGACTTTCAGCTTTTCCTTCAAAAATAAGTCCTAACAACACACACAATGCACCTTCGGATGCTTGTTGCAAAGTTGTAAGGAAATTCAGCAAGGCTGCCGTGAGAATGGAGGTTACAACCGCTGGTTTACAAAACCAGCCTCGAACCACTGAGTTATAGAAGAACTAAATTCTGAGTCGTTTTGAGTCTGACAAAAGATGATGACCTCGAGCAGAACAAATTCGTTCAAATCAGTTTTGTGATACAAATTTCGTTTTATGTGACAAAATACGCCTTGAAACCCACTTCTTTGATCGCTTGTTTGATGTCACACTTTGTCAGCTTCCCAAGTTTTCATAATGGAACAGGGATCAACATTTGTATAACCTCCCGGCAGACTAAAATCTTTGACGTTTCTATTATGATTTTGGTGCTAGACAGTGACATCCTGAAAATAGGAACAGAAGTGTTTCAGATGGGAAAGAAAGCAAATCGAACTCTGGCCTTCATCGGTCACAACGTTTGGTATCGTGATTTGCATCTGATGTTGTAATTGTATAAAACTTCTGTTTGGCCACATTTGGAGTACTGTGTGCAGATCTCATCTCAAAATAGCAAGGATGTGGAGGATTCGGAGAGGGTACAAAAAGGGTTTATCAACACGTTACCAGTATTGTGTTTTTAAAGGTGTGTTAGGTATAAGAGGAAATTAAACAAAGATGGATTGCTTTGTGAGAGTATCAGAGGCTGACAGGCGACCAGGTACAGGAATATAACGCTAGGACAGGATAGATAATGTGGATAGTCAGAATCTCTTTTCCAATGTATAAGTTTCAAATACTAGAGCGCAGAGGTTTAAGGTGAGAAAGAGAAAGTTTAAATGATGTGTGTGAGGCAAGATCTTTTATTCAGAGAGTGGAAGTTGCCAAGCGAGGTCTTGAAACAGAAATGTGAGTAAAGTTTTGAAGTGGCATTTCGACAGAAACATGAACAGGCAGGGAATAGAGGGATATGGACCATGTACATTCAGATGGGATGAGTTGAGAATAGCATTGTGGTAGGCCGAAGGGCCAATTGCTATGCTGCACTGTTCTATTTTCTAACTTCCCAGCATTTAACCGATCAAAGCACTTCAGAATCTTGCATGTTTCATTCAGTTTCTCTCTCATTTTTCTTAACTTTAATTGGTTCATTCTCAATCTACTCCACTTCTTATTATAAAATCCCTCCATTCCCAATATCATCCGAGTGAAAATTATCTGGCCTGCCTCTGATACAACAATACCTTTCCTTCGGGCACACATGCTGTTCATAATATTCTAAGTGAAGTATGACTTGTACCTTGCATCGTTTTAGTAAGACCTCCCTATATTTAGCCTCCATTCCCTCTGTAAAAATTGGCAGCATTTGATTTGCCTTCTCTATTATTTGAAGACCCTGTAAGCTAATTTTTTTCTGATTGATAAACAAGGACTCGCACAAACCTTTATGTTTTCAGTCTAAAAACAAGTACTGTTAGCCTGACAGAAAGTCAGGAGCATGTTGCAATGAGTGAGAAACAACATATCAATAAAAAGTAACTGGACTCTTAGAAACAAATTTTATAAAAGAGAATTTGTTTTAGAGCCTGTTGGATTTTATTTGTTGGTGTGAATATAAATGGCAGAATAGATAAGGGTGTGGTGAGGGTGGGTGTTGGTACGGTGGATATGGTTTATTTCAGAAGCCCTTGTGTGAGTTTCAATAAGGGCTAGAATAGGGCCCCTTAAAGGTCAATAAGGTTACCGATGTGTGGAACTAGAGGAGATGAGTGAGATCATAAACAAAAAAAAAGTCTTGTCAGTATTTACTCTGGAGAAAGACATGGTAACTCGGGAACATTGGGAAATAAATTGCCATGTCTTGGAAAAAATCCTCAACAGAGAAGAGAAAGTGGTGGAATATTAAAACAAGTAAAAATAGATCAATCCTCAGGAGCTCATTAGGTCGATCGGAGAATATTATGGGAAGCTCGGGAAGAGATTGCAGTGTCCCTTACAGAGATATTTATATTATCAACAGCCACAGTGAGGTGTTGGAAGACTGGAGGTTGGCGAATGCTGTTCCAGCACTTAAGGGTTGCAGGGAAAGCCAGGAAATTACAGCCCCTTGAGTCCATTGATGGGGAAGTTGTTGGAGGAGATTTTGAGGGAAAGGAGCTACGTATATTTGGAAAGGCAAGGACTGATTAGAGATGGTCAGCATGGCTTTATGAGTGGAAAACCGTGTTTCACAAACTGGATTGACTCTTCCTGGAGGTGGCCAAGAGATAGGTAAAGACAGAGCAGTCAGCGCTGTCCAAATGGACGTCAGCAAAGCATTTGACAAGGTTCCAAGGGTTATTGAACATCTAGTTAAGAGGAAAAACGACGTTTACATAAGGATCCTTAGACCTCTATAGGGTCATATGGGGGTGGCATGATGCCTCAGTGGTTAACACGGCTGCCTTACAGCACTGGGGAACCGATTTCGATTCCAGTCCTGGGCGACAGTCTGTGTGGAGTTTACACGTTCTCCCCATGTCTGCGTGGGGTCCTCAGGTGCTCCAGTTTCCACCCACCGTGCAAAGATGTGCAAATTAGGTGAATGGTTTTGGTGGGATGTCCTTCAGAGGGCCCGTATGGAGTTGCTGGGCCAAATGGCCTATTTCCACACTCTGGGGACTCACTGAAGGTAGCCAGGAAGGAACTGAAGAATGGAGTTAGAACAGCTAGAATGGGACATGAAAAACTTTATTGGGAAGGATTATGGAAAACTATAAGGCAATCTCCACATATGTGAGGAACAAGAGGATTGTCAGCGTGAGGGTAGGGCCTGTCAGGGATAGTGGAGGGTACATGTGCGTGGAGTCACAGGAGGTAGAGGAGGTCCTCAATGAATACTATGCTTCAGTATTCACTACTGAGAAGGACCTTGTCATTTGTGAGGACAGCGTGAAAAGGACTGATATAAGTGAACAGGTTGGTGTTAAGAAGGACGATGTGCTGAGAATTGTGTAAAACATAAAGATAGATACGTCTGTTGGATCAGACGAGATATGCCCAAAGTTACTGCAGGAAGCGAGGGAAGGGATTGCTGCGCCTTTGGAAATGACCTTTGCACCCTCACAGACCACCGGAGTCGCACCAGATGATTGGATGATGGCAAATGTCACTCCCTTTTTCAAGAAAGGGAATAGGGAAAATCCTGGGAATTACAGACTTCACTTTCTTATGCCTGTGGTATGCAAATTATTGGAGAGGACTCAGCGCGGATTTATACCACCGTAGAAAACCATAGTTTGATTAGAGATAGTCAGCAGGGCTTTATAAGGGACAGGTCAAGCCTCACAAATCTTATTGAATCCTTCGAGAATGTGACAAAACACCTTTATGGCTCATTCAGAAAAGAAACAGAGGCATGGGATACAGGAAACCTGTCTGTCTTGATATGGAATTCCTGGCTCATAGAAGACAGAGGGTGATGATAGATGGGAAGCATTCAGTATGGAGACCAGTGACCAGTGGTGTTCCGCAGGGATCGATTGCAGGAACTCTGCTCTTTGTGATTTTTTTAATAACTACTTGGATGTAGTTGTGGAAGAATGGGTTGGTAATTTTGCCAATGACATGGAGGTTGCTGGAGTGGTGGATAGTGTAGAGGTCTGTTGTTGGTTGCAGCAGGATATTGTCAGGATGCGGAGCTGGGCTGAGAAGTGGCAGATGGAGTTTTAATCGGGAAAAGTGTGAAATGATTCATTTTGGAACGTCGAACTTGAATGCAGAATACATGGTTAAAGGCAGAATACTTGGTCGTGTTGTGGAACAGAGAGATCTTGGGTTCCACGTCCATCGATCCCTCAAAGTTGCCACCCAAGCTGATAGGTTTGTTTAGAAGGAATATGTCGTGTCGCCTTTCAATTGCTGGGGGATTGGGTTTTCAAGCCGTGAGGTTACGCTGCAGCTCTATAGAGCCATGGTTAGAACCCACTTGGAATATTGTGTTCAGTTCTGATCCCCTCATTACAGGGAGGCAGCTTTAGGTAGGGTAAATTGGAGATTTACTCGAATGCTGTCTGTGCTGGAGAGCATGTCTTATGATGAAAGGTTCAGGGAGGTAAGCCTTTTGTCATTGAAGTGAAGAAGGGTGATGGGCGACTTGGTAGAGGCGAACAAGATGATGTGAGACATAGATAGAGTGAATAGTGAGAGACTTCGTTGTACCATGGCATAGATGGCTATTGTCAGTGGGCATAAATAATTTTAAGGTGATTGGTGGATGGGTAAGGAGAAATTTCAGAGATAGGTTCTTTACACAAAGAGTGTTGCGTCGTTGGAATGCACTGGCAGCGGTGGTAGGAGAGACAGATTCATGAGGAATATTTAATGGACTCTTGGATAGGCACATGGATGTCAGTAAAATTTAAGGTATGTAGGTTAATTTGATCTCACAGACAGATAAAAGGTTGGCATGGCATCATGGCCGAAGGGTCTTGTACTGCACTGTTCTGTGTTCTATGTTCCATGTGGTAAACTGGGTAATAAGCCTAGATAATTGTAAAAGGATATGGCATTCAGGAGGAGCGAGGGAACTGGATACAAAATTGGCTTGATGGTAGGAAACAGAGGGTGTTGGGAGACATGTTGTTTTTCTGTCTGGAGACATATGACCAGCGGTGTAGTGGGTCCCAATATTGGTTTCCTGGTAAGTAAGTTTTTTGGGTGACATAAAATTGGTGGTAAATTGGATAGTGAAGAAGGTTATCTATGAAACAACAGGATGGACAGTACTGCTGGGATAGTGGGCTGAAGAATAGCAGATGGGGTTTAATTAGATAAATGTGAAGTGTTCCATTTTGGTGAAACAGACCAGGGTGGGACTTGTGCAGTTAATGTTCGGGCCCTGGGTAGTGTTGTCAGTCAGTGACCCAGTGATGCAGGTACACAATTCCTTGCGAGTGGCGACACTGGTAGACAGGCTGGTGAAGCAGCTGTTTGTGATGGTTACCTTCATAGGGCAAAGCATTGAGAGTAGGAGTTGGGATGTCATGTTGTGGCTGTTCAAGACATTGGTACAGCCTCCATAAAAGCATTGTTGATCAGTTGTTCACTTAGCTCCTTTAGGGAAGGACATCTGACATTCCCGCCTGGTCTGGCCTACGTGTGAATCCAGATCCACAGCAATGAGGCTGACCCTGATCTGCCCTCTGGGTAATTAGCAGTGGGACAAAGAATGCTGTCACCCTCATTCCACGAATGAATAATAAAGATGCATATGTCTCTTCCTACCTCTGCAAACCCTCCAGCTGCAGCAATCTGTACTTGGCTTTGTAACACTGTTCAGGCCTGGATCACTCTCTGTAACACTCTCACCACCTCCAGCACCTTCACCTTTCCCTGTTCCTATTGTGTCATTAAACCCTGACAAAGATTCCTCTTCCCACTGTCCTCCCCCCGCTTGAAGACGCTTTGCAATCCCTTTAACACTGACTGCTTAAACTCTCTCTCATTTCAGGATTTTAAGTACTTTGTGGTAATCGTCTAAGCCTCATAATATGATATGATCCATTTTGTCCTGAGTGAGGGATGGGTAGGAATTCCTTGTTGAGGTTTTGTCTGCTTCAATGGAATGTCCTTTTGTTGAGTGCTTTACACTGTTCATTCAAATGTTTTCCACTGTTCATTTACAAACACATGTTTAGCCTGTTACCTTGGTCCGTTCTCCTCTCAAACTCATGTAATTGACTGTTTTAGTTTCTAGATGTAGCTTATCCTTTCTGTGATTCACTTTAAAATTTTATATTACTTTAAACTACACTTTACACATTTTCCCAGAAGATCTCCCCAGGTGACATTACTCACTAAGTTTCATGACACAACGGTGCCTCTGAGGTAGTTACGTCCCTTGCCAGTTGCACAATATGTTATTCAACAAAACACTGAAAAAAATTCTACAATCTCCTATTTGAATATCACTCTTGTCGGTGTGATTGTCAAGATTATATGAACATTGAAGTTTCACTAAATTATCACAGTCTTCATTAAAAATTTCGATGAGTTCCACTTTAATGCAATGATGAGCAATGAAATGTTATCAAGCGGCCTAAAACTGTTTTGGTGCTTGTGTCCTTGGCAAGTAGTAGCCAGAATTTACATTCAGACTGACTCGACTTCATGGTCTGAGACTAAATGCTTTCTCTGTAATGCCTTTGATACCCATTATTGTTAGCGTCACCCATTTTGCCTGAGTTTCTGCAAGTTTGTGAACCATTGAATATTTATATCCATCTTTTGTTCACCCTGAAACCATGTCTCCCTGGTGTCTAAATCTCTTTTATGTCTGTGGCACAAATCAGCCCACCTTGCTGCAGAGAGTTTTTCCATTCCAAAAAAAAACATAATTTACTCTTTCCTACAATTTCCTGTCACAAATCGATTCGCTGATGTACAGTTTTCATTAAAATTTGTCCCTTCCTGTTCCTATCTTCTTGCCTTCAGACACATCCCCATGCTGTTCACATGCGTCATCTTTTCTATTTGGATTTGGAAAGCTCCTTTCATCTGAACCCTCTGTCAGTTTCAAACCCTGTCCATAAACCTACCGACATGATTGGCCAGGATACTGTTCCCAGCTCAGCTCCGGTGGGACCCCATCTTAATGGATTTTATTTGAAATCAGGTATGGGATGTGGGTGTCTCTGGCTGACCAGCTTTCTTGCCCAGCCCTAGCTGCCCTTACGCTGAGTAACTTGCTCGGCCATTTCAGAGGGTAATTGAGAGACAATCACTTTGCTGTGACTATGTCGTGCAGACCACGTGAGAATGGGCAGATGTCCTTCTCTGAATAACAAGTGTTTGGATTTATTGTACATCAGTAATGGTTTTCTAGATTGTCAATTACTATTTTGAACATAATTTATTTCAAATTCCACATTTCAGACGATGTGGTTCAAACCTGCCTCTCCAGAACATAGCTGAGGTTTGGGATACATTCTCTAGCAACAATATCACTCGGACATTACTTTGTCTGCTCACAGGCTGTTTATCCCTGAACACTGATACCAATGTATCATGAAGCTAAACCTGTTGTTTCCTTCATGATTGAACTGATTTCTCTCCTGCACTCTGATGATATCACTCAGTCTCTCTCCATGTGGTATGCCTCACTGTGTGGG
>NW_026867957.1:713631-746154 GCF_020745735.1 Hemiscyllium ocellatum | reverse complement strand
GGTTCTCTACAACAGAGAAAACAATTCACCACCGTTAACACAGGATGGAAATTCATAAGACAGATTATAGTATTAAATTGCAGTTTCTTTGTTCCCCCAAAGCTTTAAATCTCAGTCTCACAATTTCTCTCTTCTGGTGAACTGAAATCCAAAATAATCTCCTCACTCCATCCCTCCAACCTAGTTCTAACTCTCTCCTCTCTTTGAATTCAGCTTCCTACTCCTGCCTACAGACTAAAAACCCAAAAAAGGGGTGGCACGATGCACGGCAGCCCCACAGCACTAGGGTCACAGGTTCGATTCCAGCAATCCAAAGATGCGCAGGTCAGGTGAATCGGCCAGGCTAAATTGCCCATAATATTAGATGCATTAATCAGAGGGAAATGGGTCTGGGTGGGTAACCCGAGGGTCGGTGTAGACTGTTTGGGCCGAAGGGCCTGTTTCCACACTGTAGGAAATCTAATCTAATCAAATCAATGAGTCTGACTCGGAGCCTCCTGGGTGTTGGTGAATCCTCCCCACACCTCCCAGGGCTTCCTTCTGGGACAGAACGGACTGACTTTTCCCCCCAATCTGGAACCTCTTATTTATTCCCCTACTCCGATCCTCTGATGAGAACCATCCTGCACACACTGGCCAAATCATATCTGGTTGAATAAAAATGAACTAAAATGAATGTTCCTCTCCGTAACATCCCTGAATCTTCACCCGAGTTCTGATAACTTTCTGCAAAATACTCCCCCACTGATACGCCGACCACTTGTCCCGATACCAGGGGAGGGGCCATTCCCCTGGGTCCTGTTCCCAGAGGGAGGAAGGGAGTGAGCTGCCAATGAAAGATCAATCCCACACACCCACAGCCACTCTCCCTGGCACTGACCCACCTTGCACATACACCAACAATTGCCCAGCACTGCGCCCATGCACCGGTCTCCCCTCCTGCTGAGCATGCTCCAGATCACACAGGAGCCTGAGTGATTGACAGCAGCCACTGCCCAATAGGGTGGAGGGAGCGGGGCTGGAGGACTGGGACAATGGATTGTAAACAATGAATGAATGTGGAGGACACTGGGGGATGGACAGGTCAGTGAGGGACATGAGCAGTGCAGCAGCAGGAGGGATCCTGGACAAACTGAGCAATGGGAGAGTCTAACAGGAGAGAAACTACAGGAAGGTTTTGTTTAGAGGCTCAGGCAGGGACAGCTGGGACACAGTATGGCCTGGTTGCTTGGGCAGGTTTTCCAATCAGCCACTTCAAAGATGCTGTCACTCAACTTTGAACCTGATCCTCCTGGTCCAGAGGTAAGGACACTACCACCATTTCTTGGTGGACTAGAGGAAAGAAGGGAAGATGTTCTCCGTCTCACTCACATGGAAACTCCATGAGCTCCTCCCACTTACTGTCTACGGTGGGGATGGAGCAGACAGAGCAGATGGGAGCAGGGTTAGGGATATAGGGACTGCCTTTGAAAAGGAACTCACTGTGTTGGTGATATTAATAAGACTCGATACACAGTCACTAACACAAAGCTGGTGTACGTGAACCTTATCCAGAATATGAACACCCATAACTGGGTGACGCAGACTCCAATGTACAGAGTTAAGTCCTGTATACTATTAACAGCTTTGTGTGTGAGAAATCACGTCTCATGAACTTAAGTCAGGGCAAAGCGGTGGAAATCATCTACATGGTCTTCAGTAAGGCGTTCAAGAAGGTTCCCCATGGGAGATTAGTTAGCAAGGTTAGATCTCACGGAATACAGAGAGAGAACGAGCCGTTTGGATACAAAACTGGCTCAGAGGTAGAAGACAGAGGGTGGTGCCAGAAGGTTACTTTTCAGATTGGAGACCTGTGACCAGTGGGGTGTCACAAAGGATCGGTGCTGGATCCACTAATTTCATAATTTATATAAATGATTTGGAAGTGAATATAGAAAGTATTGTTAGTAAGATGACATCAAAATTGGAGGTGTAGTGGACAGTGAATAAGATTATCTCAGATTACAACGGGATCTTGGTCAGATGGTTGAGGATTGGCAAATGGAGTTTAATTCAGATAAATGTGAGGTGCTACATTTTGGAAAAGCAAATATTAGCAGGATGTATACACTTAATGGTAAGGTCCTCGGGAGCGCTGCTGAACAAAGAGACCTTGGAGTGCAGGTTCACAGCTCATTGAAAGCAGAATCGTAGGTAGATAGGATAGTGAAGAAGGTGTTTAATATGCTTTCCTTTATTGGTCAGAGCACTGAGTATAGGAGTTGGGAGGTCATGTTGCGGCTATACAGACATTGGTTAGGTCATGCTTGGAATATTGCGTGCAATTCGGGTCTCCTTCCTCTCAAAACAATATTGTGAAACATGAAAGGGGGTCAGAAAAGTATTACAAGCATGTTGCCAGGGTTGGAGGATTTGAGCTATAGGGAGAGGATGAATACACCGTTTTCCCTGGAGCGTCAGAGGCTGATGGGTGACCTTATAGAGGTTTATAAAATCAGTAGGGGCATGGATAGGGTAAATACACAAGGTCTTTTCCCTGCGGTGGGGAGGAGGTACGATGTGGGGTGGGAGACAGAGGGGGAGACCGAGAGGGGAGGGTGACAGTTAGTTTGTAGATCTACAACACAATCCTGTTCCTGTTTTCTCCCCATCCCCTTCAATCCCTCTGAAGGGCTCAGAGTAAGTGCACAGACCCTGGAAAATAGAGCTTTCGGGTGACCAAGTGCTGAAGGTTGCATTTGGGACGTTGACCTTTATTAGTCTGTGCACTTTATCAATAAATGGACCTGGGTTCAATTCCACTGTTCTGGATTCATGTCAGTGGCCACAGACGCGCCTGTCTCTGACCCTGACTACTGGATCCCCTGTCACTATAGCTCTGCCATTCTCCTTCCTCCCGTTCTGTGCAGCGGAGCTCTCTGTGGGGTCATGAACCTGGCTGTTGCTGATTTCCCCTGAGAGGCAACCCCACCTGTTCCCTCCCTTATAGAATCCCAAGCGGTGCACAATATCTGTATGAGAAGCGGAATGATCATGGGGAGTCCTGCACTCCCTTCCTGAGCCTTTTGCTTGATCTGATGGTCACCCATTCCCTTTCTGCCTGTGTAACCCTCACCTGCAGTGTGACTAACTCACTAAACGTGCCGTCCATAACATTCTCAGTATTGCTCCACAGTGAGTCCACTCTCAGCTCCAGGTCTGAAAAGCAGTTTCCCAGTAGCTGCAGATGGACACCCTTCCTGCACACACAGCCGTCAGGGACACTGGAAGTGTCCCTTATTTCCCACATTGTACAAGAGGAGCGCCCCACGGGTCTGAGGGCTCCTGTAACAATGTGTCTCTAGTTTCAGCTAGTTACTCCCATTAGGAGAATTTAAATGAGCAAAAACCTTCCTTCTCTTCCAACATTTCCATTATCATCAAAAGCCCCGATCTTTACTTAAGCTGACATTTTACACTTTAAAAACTGTTTTAAAGAAAACACTCAGCAGGTATCGCTTACAACTTGGCTGTTCCCTTTGGGACCATGTGAATTGCTGAATCGCCTGACTAAAACTGAAGCTGTGGTTCACCTTCTCCCTGTCTCCCCTCGCTCTATTTACACCCAACTCCAAAACACTCTCATTGAACCAAGCAGCCCTCACGGTGCAGCCCTGTCATTGTCATTGTCTGCTCACACCTACACTGCCCTCAGCCTCCTGTACTGTTCCAATGCATCTCAATGGGAGCTGAAGAACTGCATCTCATCTTTCAATTCAGCCCTTTGTAACCCCAGAGTCAATACGGACCTCAGCAGTTTCTGAATGAACAGACAGTTGTCAAAACCTGGAACATTCCACCCGAAATGGTGCTGGAATTTGAGTCCATAAGGAATTTTAATCAGAAGCTTGCAGGGAATTGAAAATGAGGAGTTCACAGGTTAACATCAGAAAGTGGGTGATTGGGTCTAAATCTGACAGTTCCTATGTAGAGACGAGGTGTAATTTGGACAAATCTGCGTTCCCTCTCAGGGCCCAGAATTGAGCACAAACCCAAAGGGTGATCCCTTGGAACATCTTTCTGCTTTTTGCTTGAAAAAAAAGAGATACTTTCCCACAGACAGAACAGACACACCTTTCTCCTTCCCCAGTTAAATGTCAATGGTATTCCGATCCTGATGACCCTGCTGACGATAGAAAGTTGATTTTGAGATCCCTGTCTCAATTATTCTCAAATAAAATCCTATAAAGTGAATTCACAAAATAAAACTCACAGTCAGTGCAGGCTGAACAGTAAAGACAAATACTTCTCTTGGTATGTGTTTGATGTGTAAATGCTCCTCTTCAAATCACCCCGACCCCACCCAGGAAGAGGATATGCCCATGCGCCTCGCTGTACCTTGTCCCCAATAAAGATGGTGGCCATAACCCAGAACCCATCACCGCCTGAGGCCCACAGCCGTTTTCCCATTTGCTGTAAACGTGGGACCAAGAGTTTCTAATTCAGGCCTAACTACCTGTACAGAGTGTAATTAAACCCTTCCAGTCTAAACTGATCCAACTCCCCTTTCCTCCTCCTGCACACACTAAGGGTCACTCTAGGTCCAGTGACCCTCACTCAGAACTGACTGCAGCTGGGAAAATTAGAATCCCTACAGTGTGGAAACAGGCCATTCGGCGCAACAAGTCCACACTCACCCTCTGAAGAGTTTCTCAACCAAACCCATTCCCCGACCCTATTATTCTACATTTACCCTGACTAATGTACCTAACCTATACATCCCTGAACACTACGGGAAATTTAGCTTGGCCAATTCACCTTACTGCACATCTTTGGACTGCAGGAGATAGGGGGTAAAGAGTAAATAATAGGTGGGGACAGAGCCCAAAAGAAAAAATAACATTTGGAAAGAAAGGAGTAGATAACAATCTGCTGGGAGGGTGAATAGCTGTTAATGGAGGGGACAGGAACCTGTGTCTGGCAGCAGCTCAGTGGAGGTGCTGGAAATGGCAGTTGATGATCTACGTTCTGCTGCAAAACAGACCCCGATCTTCCAGCTGCCTGCTACTTTAACACACGAACCTGTTCCCTGGCCAACATCTCTGTCTCATGCTTACTGCAGTGTTCCAGTGAAGCTTGATGCAAGCTGGCAGAACATTCCAAAACACACCATATTTCAAGGACTGCAATTTCCCCTCCTACGTGGTCAACAATACCCTCCAGTGTATCTCCACCACTTCCCGCACCTCTGCCATTGAACCACACCTCTCCAACTGCAACAAGGATAGAACCCCCCCCAGTCCTCACCTTCCACCCAGATACAACGCATCATCCTCCGCCATTTTCACCACCTACAATCAGATGCCACCGGAGATATATTTCCCTCTCCATTCCTTTCAGCATTCCACAGAGACCATTCCCTGTGAATCCTAGTCAGATCCACGCTCCCCAACAACCCACCTTCCACTCACAGCACCTTCACTTGTCAATACAAGAGGTGCAAAACCTGTGCCCACACCTCCCCCTCACCTCCAAAGGACCATTCCCCATCCAGCAGAGATTTTCCTGCACATCCAAACACCTCACCTATTATGGCCTTTGCTTTCGATGTTGTCTCCTGGGACACCAACTTGCGGAATGTTTCAGGGAGCATTTCTGGGACACATGCACCAACCAACCCCACCATCCTGTGGCTGACCACTTCAACTTCCCTACCCACTCCTCCAAGGACATGCAAGTCATGGGCCACCTCCACCACCAAATCCCAGCTACCCGACGCCTGGAGGAAGAAATTGGGACCCTTTAACCACAGAATCAAGGTTTCCTCATCTCCCCTCCCCTGCCTTATCCCAGATCCAACCCTCCAACTCGACACCACGCCCTTAAACTGTCCCACCTGTCCACTTTCCTTTCCAATTATCCACTCCACCCTATCTCCATTACCCTCTAACTACATCTACCCATTGCCTTCCTAGCCCACTTCCCACCAACACCACACATCCCTCTTATTTATCTCTCAGCCCTCTTACTTCCCACCCCACTCCCAATCCCGGCATTCCTGATGAATGGAATATGCCCAAAACGTCGATTATCCTTCTCCTGGGATGCTGCCTGACCTGCTGTGCTTTTCCAGCGCCACATGTTAACGCAAGTTGGAAGAACAACACCTTATCTTCTACTTGGGGACCCTGCACCCCTCTAGCCCCAGTATCAAAATCAATAATTTAGGTCCTGAACTCTCCAATGTCCTAGCGCCATAGCCTCTTAACCCACACACCAGGCCTTGTTAGTACATAACCTACCATTACACATTAGCTATAGTTAGCCACTAACAGTCCCCATAAACGGCTATTCACCCTGCCCCAGCCAGATCGTTATCCACTCCTTTGTCCAACTGCTCCCATCTCTTTGGACTCTATCACCACCTATCACTTACTCCTTAACCCCGATCTTCTGCATATATACCAACATTTTTTTTCAGTAGCATCAGTTCTGAGGAAGGGTCAGCAGATCCAAAATGTTAACTCCGATTTCTCTTCACAGATGCTGCCAGACCTGCTGAGCTTTTCCAGTATCTTTTGGCTGTTGAGTGAGATTTACAGCATCCGCAGTTCTTTTGGTTCTAATTTACCAGGAATTTCTAATTCAGGTCTAGCAGCCTAAAACTGTGCGTTTATAAACCCTCCCAGTCCACAATAACTCAATTTCTTCCCCAGACTTTGCAGTCTCTCCCACTCCCTTCACACTCACTAGGTCCCCCCCACCCCCTCACCGTGACACTGCGCCTGCACAGCTCATGGCCATGTGTTGGCCTGCTGGACCCACCCCAATTCACTCCCATTGGCCGAAGGATCACGCCAATTCTCCTATTGGTCTGAAGCTGCTGTCAATCACCTGGGCCCCATTGTGACATGAGTGGGCTCCTCCCAAGAGCATCGGATGCTGAGGGGTGACCTCATAGAGCTTTCTAAAATCATGAGGAGTATGGATGGGAAAAATAGACAAGGGCTTTTCCCTGGGGTGGGGGAGTCTAGAACAAGAGGGTGTAGGTTTAAGGTGAGAGGGGAAAGATTTAAAAGGGACCCAAGAGGCAACTTTTTTCATACTGAGATGGGTGCCTGTATGGAATCTTCTGTTTGGGGAAGTGGTGGAGGCTGGTACAGTTACACCATTCGGCATCTGGATGGGCATGTGAATAGGAAGGGTGTAGAGGGATATGTGCCAAATGTTGGGATATCTGGTCGGCATGGACCAGTTCAACCAAAGGGTCTAATTCCATGCTGTATGTCTCTTGGACTCTGCCCTGGGATGAGCTTCATCATTCACAGTGAATGGGGCAGTAACGCAGAGCACAGGGGTTTGGGGCTATTCAGCTGTACTGGCCCCTCTGGAGATGGTGCCAGTCTATCCCAACTCACCTCCCATTTGTCTGTAGCCCTCCAAACCCTTCCTTAAAAAAGTTAAATTCCAAATTTGTTTTCTCAATAACTACTGAATCTGCGTCCAAACTGTTCCAGATGCTCAGAACTTAGTGAGTACAATAATCTTCACATTTTTAACCTGTTTTATTTGCCATTTACCCGAAGGTAATTACTCAAAATTGTGACATTAATAATTTCTCCGTCTGCCTCTCTGTAAATTAAATATCCTGGAAACAAATCTGCTCCTGGTCGAAATCCCTGCCTAACCTTCTCAGCTCCAAGGAGAATTAGTTGATCTTCTGCTAACTCTCCATAAAAGAGAAACCCATCTTAATTTTAGTAGTGCCATAAAGATGTACAGCAGAGAAACAGACCCTTCGATCCAACTTGTCCATGCCGACCAGATATCCTAAATTAATCACATCCCATATGCCAGCTCTTGGCCTGTATCCTTCTAAACTTTTGCTAATCACATACAACATCTCAAAGGCATAACTGGGTACTTGTACCTGCCTCCACACTTCCTCTGGCAGCTCCTTCCACACACGTACTATGTTCAGCTGGAAACATTGCCCCTTAGATCCCTTTTAAATCTTTTCCCTCACACCTGAAGCCTGTGCCCCCAAGCTTTGGACTCACATATCCTGGGAATAAGACTCTGGGATTTCATCCTATCCATGCTCCTCACAACTGTATCCGATGCTCCAGGGAAACAGCCCCAGCCTATTCACCCTCTATCTATATAGCTCAAACCCTCAACCCTAGCAACATCTTTGCAGATCTTTTCCGAACCCTTTCAAATTTCATAATATCATTCCGATAGCGGGGAGACCAGGACTGAAAGCAGAATTCCAGAAGTGGCTGAATCAATGTGCTGTGCAGCCGCAGAATGACATCCCAACTCCACTACTCAATGTACTGACCAGTAAAGGCAAGTACACCAAACACCTTGTTCACTACCCTGCCTATGATTCCACTTTCAAGGAACTATGAACCTGCACTGAAAGATCTCTTTGTTCAGCAACAACCCCCAGGACCTTCCCATTAAGTGTATAATTCCTGCCCTCATTTGCTTTTCCAAAATGGAGCACCTCACATTTATCTGAAATAAACTCGATCTGACAATCCTCAGCCCATTTGATTGAAGTCCCATTGTACTCTGAGGTAACCTTCTTTACTGTCCAGTGCACCTCCAATTTTGATGTCTACTGTAAGCCTACTAACTATACCTCATATATTCACACACAAATCATTGATATAAATGATGAAAAGCAGTGGACCCAGCACTGATCCTTACACCATATTGCTCATCACAGGCCTCCAGTCCGAAAAGCACTACTCTCCGTCCCCAACCTTCCCGCCAATTGTATCCAAACAGCTGGCTCTCTCTGCATCCCATGGTGTCTAACTTGCTAACCAGTCTGTTATGTGGAACCTTTTTGAATGTCTTTCTGAAGTCCAAGTTAGTGATTTATGTGCAAAGCCATTGCTGGCTATCCCTAATCACTTCTTACATTTCCAATTACATATAAACCTGTCCTTCAGAATTCCTTCCAACACCTTGTCTGCCACTACCCTCAGGCTCACCAGTGTATTGTTCCCTGGCCTTTCCTCATCACCTTTCTCAAATAATGGCTCCTGTCTTGCAGCACCTCACCTCCGGCTATCGGTGATACAAATTTCTCAACGAGGGGCCCGGCGATCACTTCCCACAAAGATTTGGCATACACCTGATCAGGTCCCACAGATTTACTCAGCTTTATGTATAAGACATCCCGTACAACCTCCTCTGTAATATGGACAGTTGTCAAATCATCACTATTTTTTTCTCCAAACTCTCGAGCTTCCATTTTCTCTTTCAGTAAAAGCTGACATGAAATCCTTGGGTAGTATCTCTCCCACCTTCTGTGGTTCCACAGACAGCCTTGTTGATCTTCGAGGGTCCCTATTCTCTGCCTGGTTACTCTTTTGTCCTTAGTGTTTTGTAGAATCTCTTTGGATTGTCCTTAAACCTCCTTCCCCCCAAAGCTCTCTCATGTATCCTTTTTGCCCTCCTGTTTTCCCTCAAGTGTACTCCTACTGCCCCATACTCCGAGGGATTCACTCAAACCCAGCTGTCCGTAGCTGCCATATCCCTCCTTCATCTTTTTGACCAGACCCTCAATTTCTCTAGACACACAGCATTCTCTACACCTACCAGACTTGGCTTTAACAGGAACATACTGTCTATGTACTCTTGTTGTCTCATTTTCACAGGCCTATGGAGGCAATAGCAGATGAGGACATGGAAACAGTCACTCTCAGTAAAGAGGTAGTGTTGGAAAAGATAACAGCCCAAAAGAACATGGGTCTCCTGGCCGTGATGGAATGCATCCCAGGGGACTAAAAGAGATGGTGAAGGGTTTATTGTCCTTCCTTGCTAGAGGGATGGTTATGCTGCAGTTGTACAGGGTGCTGGTGAGGCCACACCTGGAGTACTGTGTACAGGTTTGATCTCCTTACTTCAACAAGGATGTACTGACACTGGAGGGGGTGCAGAGGAGGATCACTAGTTTGAGTCGGGGGTTGAGAGGATTGGTGTATGTGGAGAGACTGAATAGACTGGGATTATACTTGTTGGAATTTAGAAGAATGGGAGGCTGTATTGGAAAAAATAAAATTAAGAAGGGAATAGATAAGATAGAAGCAGGGAGGTTATTTCCATTGGGGGGCGGGTCAGCCTAGAGAGCACAGCGTCAAAATAAGGGGGTCTCTGATTTAGGACAGAGTTGAGGAGGAACTTCTTCAGCTAAAGGGTTATGATTCTGTGGAATTCCCTGCTGAGTGTAGCAGTTGATGTTATCAACTTGAATGTCTTTAAGGCAAAATGTAGATTTGCAAACAGGAATCGAATTAAGGGTTATGGTGAGAGAGCAGGAAAGTGGAGCTGAGGCCATGAAAAGATCAGCCCTGGTCTTATTGAATGGCAGTGCAGGCTTGAGGGGCCAGATGGCCTACTCCTGCTCCTATTCCTTCTGTTCTTATGTTCCCACTTTCCAGCCGTCCCTTTGCCTGGGGTTGCAAAGAAATATTGAAAGTTCTTGCCTTGTACCGTCAAAATTCACCTTTGTCCAATTTTGAACACCAACTTTTAGATCTGATCTATTATTTTCTGCAACTATTTTAAAACCAGTAGAATTGTCGTCAAAGAATCCCAAGTGTGGAAGCAGGCCATTCGGCCCATCACATCCACACTGACCCTCAGAGCCTCCTATCTTACCCCTGTAACGCTGCATTTCCCATGACCAATCCACCTAGCCTGCACATCCCTGAACATTTCCCATGGCCAATCCACCCACCTGCCCATCCCTGAACAATACGGCAATCCAGCCTGGATTCTCCACCCAACCTGCACACCTTTGGACTGTGGGAGGAAACCAGAACACCTGGATGAAACCCACACAGACAACCTCAATAAGGTGATCGTCCTGTTCTTATTTCCCAGTTCCACCCAAGTAATTTCAACGGGCGAACCCCCATGAATATCCTCCCTAAGCACAACAATAATGTTATCCCTACTCAAAAACACCATTCCACCTTCCCTCTTATCCCCCTTTCTACCCTTCCTCATATCTATTCCCTGGAACATTAAGCTACCTGGCCTGTCCAACCTAAGCCACGTTTCTGTCATACCCACTATATCCCAGTCCCATGTTCAAAACCATATCTTAAGCTCATCTGCTTTCCCTGTAAAACCTCTTGCATTGGAATAAATGCAGTGCAGTGCTATCAAAAGGACAGACTGATGGGCAGAGGGGGTGGGATGGCCCTGTTGATGAGGGATGACGTTCAGTCCCTTGGGAAAGGGGGATACACAGAATCAGGAGATGTAGAGTCAGATTGGAGGGTGGCTAATGTTATCCCACTTTTCAAAAAAAGTTGGGAGAGATAAAACAAGGAATTATAGACCGGTTAGTCTGATGTCAGTGGTGAGAATGACGCTGAGTCAATTACAAAAGATGAAATTATGGCTCATTTGGATAGCAGTAATAGGATTCGTCAGAGTCAGCATGGATTTACAAAGGGGAATATACTGACTTGGATTGAAAATTGGCTGGCTGACAGGAAGCAAAGAGGAGTGATAAACGCTTCCTTTCGGAATGGCAGGCAGTGACTAGTGGGGTACCACAAGGTTCGGTGCTGGGACCACAGCTGTTGATAATATACATTAATAATATAGATGAACATCTTAAACGTAATATTAGCAAATTTGCTGATGACACAAAGCTGGGTGGCAGGGTGAAATGTGAGGAGGATGTTATGAGAATACAGGTTCACTTGGACAGGCTAGGTGAGTGGGCGGATGCATAGCAGATGCAGTTGAATGTGGATAAATGTGTGGTTATCCACTTTGGAGGCAAGAACAGGAAGGCAGATGACTATCTAAAAGGAGTCAAGTTTGGTAAAGGGGAAGTACAACGAGATCTCGGTATTCATGTACATCAGTCAATGAAAGCAAGCATGCAGGTACAGCAGGTAGTGAAGAAAGCTCACTGCATGCTGGCCCTCATAACAAGAGGAATTGAATAGAGGAGCAAAGAGGTCCTTCTGCAGTTGTACAGGGCCCTGGTAAGACCGCACCTGGAGTATTGTGTGCAGTTTTGGTCTCCACATTTGAGGAAGAGCATTGTGACTATTGAGGGAGTGTTGGGTAGGTTCACGAGGACAATTCCCGGAATTGGCGGAATGATCATATGTTGAAAGATTGGAGCGACTGAGTTTGTGTATACTTGAATTTAGAAGAATGAGAGGGGATCTGATTGAGACCTACAAGATTATTGAAGTGTTGAACACTCTGGAGGCAGGATGCATGTTCCCACGGATGGGTGAGTCCAGAACCAGAGGACACAGGTTAAAAATAAGGGAGAGGCCATTTAGAAGAGAGTTGAGGAGAAACGTCTTCACCCAGAGAGTAGTGGACACATGGAATGCACTGCCCCAGAAGGCAGTGGAGGCCAAGTCTCTGGATAATTTCAAGAAAGAGATGGACAGAACTGTTAAAGATAATGGAATCAAGTGTTATGGAGATAAGACAGGAACAGGATACTGATTGTGGACGATCAGCCATGATCATAATGAATGGTGGTGCTGGCTCAAAGGGCAGAATGGCCTATTCCTGCACCGATTGTCTATTGTACCTTGTCAGTCCTACCTCATTCTGTGCCTTGCCCGTGCCTGTCTAACTTCTCAACTGTACCAGCCTCAGGGTTACCTCCTTTCTCACTATCTCTTTAGGATTACCCCCACGCCCTCACTGGTTTAATGCCTCCCGAGTAGCACTAGCAAATCTCCCTGCTTGGATATTAGACACCTTCCAATTCAGGTGTAATCCATCCTTGTTATGCACGTCACCTCTCCCCCAGCAGAGATTCCAATGATCCAAAAATGGGAATCCTTCTCCCCTGTATCAGATCCTTGGCCACGCATTCATCTGCTCTACCCTGCTATTCCTGCTCTCGCTAGCATGTGGCACCGGGAGTAATCCAGATATTACGACCCACAAGATCCTGCTTATTATCCTCCAGGCTAATTTGCTATATTCTGTCATCAGTACTTCATCCTTTTCTCTTATGTCACTGGTACCAATGCACAGCGACCTCCCACTGATCATTCTCCCCTTTCAGAATATTCTGCACCCTCGGAGCCATCCTTCACCCAGACAGTAGGGAGGCACCACCCCACTCTGAGGTCTCACTATCAGCTACAGAAACTGCAGTCTGTGCTGCAGACTAGAGAGCCCCCTATCACCATCGATTGCGTGGAACCTGTTATACCTCACATTATACTAGATTCATTACACTAGTAACTTGGCTGTCAGTGCGATATTCCCCTGAAAATGTGACCCCCGACGCTTTCCAAAACAGTATACTTGTTGGAGATGGAAATAACCACAGGAGACTCCTGCACTACTTGCCTTCCGCTCCTCCATTTCCTAGAGGAAACCCATCTACCTGACTGGATCGGCAGTTTTCCTACCTTTCTGAAACTGCCACCTATCACACCCCCATGCTCCTGTAAATTCTTCATTACCTTTAACCATTGCTCCATCTGATCCAGGAAATCCTACAGGATTTGCATCCTCACTTCCTGCAGACAATCAGATCATTGAAACTTTCCTTAATCTCCCACATCCAACAGGAAGAGCACATCACTGTACGAATGGCCATCTCTGCACCTTAACAGTCCACAGACCCAGAAAAAGGCACACAATCTTACAGCTTTACAAAACATGACTCTAGAATAAATTAGTACCAATATTTTATATTAAAAAACTTTATCAAATTATCATAAGATGTGTATTTAAAGAAATAAACTGTCGCCCTACTGAATGTTGTAGCTTTACTAAAATAAAACAGATAAAGATTTATCTTTGAAGGGACCGAAACCCACTGAGCTGTGAGTCACAGATGAACAGCACTAAACAGAACCTTCGGTCAAATTTGTCCATGCCGACCAGATATCCGAACCTAATCTTATCCCTCTTGCCAGCACCTGGGCCATATCCCTCTAAATCTTTCCTATTCATGTCAAGTATCCAAATGCCTTTAAAATACTGTAATTGTCAGCCTCCACTACTTCTTCTGGCAGCTTATTCCATTCAGGCACCACTCTCTGCATGAAAAAGTTGCTCCTTAGTTCCCTTTTATATCTTTCCCCTCTCACCCTCAACTTATGCTCTCTATTTCTGGACTCTCCTACTCAGGGAAAAGACCTTGTCTGGTTACCCTATCCATGCTACTAATGATTTTATAAACCTCTATGGAGGTCACCCCTCAGTCTCTGATGCTCCAGGGAAAGAAAGCCCCAGCCTTTTTGCTCTCTTTCTGCAGCTCAAACCCTGACAGTATCCTTGTAAATCTTTGCTGAACCTCAAGTTTCACAACATCCTTCCGATTCACGGAGAACAGAATTGCACACAATATTCCAAAAGAGGCCTAACCAATGTCCTGTAATCACCTTCCAACTTCTATACTGAATGCTCTGATCAATAAAAGAATGTATTCTAAACATTTTCTTCAGTATCCTATCTACCTGCAACTCTACTTTCAAGGAAATATGAACCTGCACTGCAAGATATCTTTGTTCATCAACACTATCTAGGAATTTGCCACTAAGTGTATCAGTCCTGTTAAGATTTGCTTTTTTAAAATGCAGCACGTCACATTTATCTGAATTAAACTCCATCTGCCACTTCTCACCCATCTGAACAACATCCTGTTGTAGTCTGAGGTAACCTTCTTCGCTGTCCACTATACCTCTAATTTTGGTGTCATCTGCAAACTTACTAACTATACCTCCTATGCTCATATCTAAATCATATATATAAGCGACAAAAAGTAGTGGACCCAACACTGGTCTTTACGGCACTCTACTGGTCACATGCCTCCAATCTGAAAAACAACCCTCCACCACCACCCTGCCTTCTACATTTGAGCCAGTTCTGTATCCAAACGGTTAGTTCTCCCTGTATGCCATGAGATCTAACTTTGCTAAGCAGTCTTCCATGGGGAAGCTTGTCCAGTACCTTACTGAATTCCATAGATCACGTCCACCTCTCTGCCCTCATCAATCCTCTTTGATACATCTTCAATTAACTCAATCAAGTTTGAGAGACATGCACAAAGTCATGCTGACTATCACTAATCAATCCTTGCTTTTCAGTATACACATGCATCTTGTTCCTCAGGATTCCCCCCAACAACTTGCCCAGGCTCACCGGTCGTTAGTTCCCTGGCTTGTCCTTACCACCTTTCTTAAATAGTGGCACCATGTTAACCAACCTCTAGTCTTTCGGCATTTCGTCTGTGATAATCGATGATACAAAATATCTCAGCAAGAGGCCCAGCAGTCACATTCCCAACTTCCCACAGAGCTCTAGGGTACACCTGATCAGGTGCTGGGGATTAACCAAGCTTTACAGGTTACAAGACACCCAGCACGTCCTCCGCTGTAAGATGGACATATTCAACTTCTATTTTCCCACATTCTATATTGCCCATGTCCTTCTCCACAGTAAACACTGATGCAAAATATTTTGTTAGTATCTCTCCCATCTCCTGCGGCTCCACACGTAGGCTACCTTGCTGATCTTTGAAGAGCCCTATTCTCTCTCGAGTTACCCTTTTGTTCTTAATATATTTATAAACACCCTTGGGATTATTCATAACTCTATTTGCCAAAGCTATCTCATGTCCCCTTTTTGCCCTCCTGAGTTCCCTCTTAAGTATACTCCCACTGTCTTTAATGCTCAGGATTTTTTTGGTATTTTTGGATTGGAATAAATGCAAAATATTACATCTTGATAAAACAAACGAGAGCAGACTTACACTAATTAAAAACAGGGCATCGAGGAGCGATATGGAACAAAGAGGCCGAGGGGTTCGGGTCTTTCAAGTCTGTGTCACATGTAGACAGGGTGGTTAAGAAGATGCTTAGCACACTTGTCACCATTGCTCAGACCTTGGAGTACAAGAGTTGGGATGTTATTTTGGATGTTGGGGAGGCCTTTTCTGGAATTCTGTGTCCAGTTCTGGCCATGCTGATATCGGGAGGACATTATGTATTTGGAGCGGATTCAAAAGCGATTTACCAGGATGTTGAGGGGAATGGATAGTCTGAATTATAAGCAGAGGCTGGATAGGCTGCGACGTCTTTCACTGGCGCGCAGGAGGCTGAGGAGTGACCTTATTAGACTCAAATCATGGATGGGTGGTATCAGTAATGTGAACAGCAGGTGTCCTTTCCAGGAAGGAACCCGATTCAAGACTGGGTACACAGCTTTTAAGGTGACAGCAGAACAGCTTTAAAAAGAGATTCGGGGATTTTTAAAAAATATTTGTTCAGACAATGGTTTGTGTGTGGAATGAACTATCAGAGGAAGTGGTAGTTGTGAATCAAATTACAATTTGAGGGTGGCACAGTGGCTCAGTGATTAGCCCTGCTGCCAGGGCCCCAGGTTCGTTTCCAGCTTTAGACAACTGTCTCTGTGGGACTTGCCCATTCTCCCAGTGTCCGCATGGGTTTCTTCCAGGGGCTCCAGTTTCCTCCCTAATGAGAGAGCAGCCCTATGGTCTGGGAGGACAATGCTGCCTTTCCCTTTTACACAGTGATGCCACTGTGTCTCTGGGATGGGGAGAGGGAATGCTGAAGGGGTGGATGGGACACCACTCAGGCACAGTGCTTTGTCCTGGAGGATGTTCACTTTCTTTAATATTGTTGGGGGCTGCACTGATGTAGGCAAGTGGAGAACGTTCCAACACAATCCTGATGTGTGTCTTATAGAGAGCCGTGGGCGGCATGCTGGCACAGTGGTTAGCACTGCTGCCTCACAGCGCCAGAGACCTGGGTTCAATTCCCGACTCAGGTGACTGACTGTGTGGAGTTTGCACGTTCACCCCGTGTCTGCGTGGGTTTCCTCCGGGAGTTCTGGTTTCCTCCCACAGTCCAAAGATGTGCGGGTCAGGTGAATTGGCCATGCCAAATTGCCCCTAGTGTTAGGTAAGGGGTAAATGTAGGGGTATGGGTGGGTTGCGCTTTGGCGGGTCGGTGTGGACTTGTTGGGCCGAAGGGCCTGTTTCCACACTAAGTAATCTAATCAAACAGACACTGGGGAATCAGGGGTTTGGGGAAACTGAGGTTGTTCTCCTTGTAGCAAAGGCAATTGAGGGGAGCTGTGACAGAGGGATTTACAGAAATTATACATTATAATAATAAACCTTACACCCATCAGCTCATTATACAAGGATTACAGGACACACATAAAAGGTTTGGGAAGATTCAAAGAGAACTTTTATGCAGCAAATGGGATTCAGATGGAATACAATACTCACACACAATGCGAATATCCAGGTCCTGATGAATTGACTAATTCAATCAGAGTTTGGTGTTACAATGACTGAGATTACCATCTGAATGTCCACCTGTAGTATCCTGTAATACACGTTTATAAACTCCATCACTGTCAGTTCAGGTTAGAAACTCACACCATCTCCTCCTCCTGGCCCAGGATGACTGGACACATTACCCCTTGTGGAGGTCAGCAGTCAGTTCAGGGGAAACCTCTGTGGGTTTCTGTGAGTTTCCACCTTGGGATTTCATGCGACTGAACAGGGCAGATTTTTGACACATGGGACAGAATATTCCAGGAGTCAGTGAGATGCGGAGAGCAGGATTTGCTTCTTTTTTTTTCCCTTCCGTGCTGCCGCTGTGCCTCATCAATAAGACATGGGGGGGGGGGGGTGAAAGGTTCATGCAGCTCGATGGGCAAGTTGTCTCCATTCTGACCAATGGGCAGCAAGTTCCTCCCATAGAGTATCTCTAAAAACAGAGCATCTCTGCATGCTTCACACTGCCCACTGTTCCCAGGAAATGTTTAGAAGAATGGGTGGGGGGGGGAAATTCCTAGAAAAGGCATAACTGTAAAGTGCTAAGAGGATTGTGAAGAGAGAGAGATACACAGGAGAAGGGGGCAACAAGTTGTCAGATGGAGTATAATTTGGGAAGATGTCAAGTCGGTCAGTTTGGAGGGGACAATAAGAGAACAGAGTGCTATTTACATGGTGGAATCTGTAGAAAGCTGCACCAGAAAGGGATCTGGGGTAATTGTGCAGGAAACACTGAAAGCCAGCAGATTCTGGGCCAGTCACAAAATCAAGGGTTCTGTTTCGGATTCACCAAGTTTAAGGTAACACAGACACGGGTAAGGGGTTTCAGTAGCAATGGAGCTGGGGTGAGGTGGAGACAAGCAACGTTTCAGAGATTGGAATTCCTGGTGTTTGTGATTGTGTAGATGTCTGATTAGAAGGTCACCTTGAAGTCAGATATGACAGCAATATTGTGAAGAGTCTAGTTCTACCTCAGACTGCACCCAGTGAGAGGGAGGGGCTCAGCAGTAAGGGAAAGGAATTTGTATTAGCAACTGAAGGTAATGGATTTAACCGTAACAATGTTTCATCGGAGGAAACTGCAGTTAATAAAGTAGTGGGAATGTGAGAAGCCGTTTGATAACTGAGTAACAGTGGAGCAATGGAGAGGGATGATGGGGAGGGAGAGCTGGGCATCGTCAGTGTACATGTCAAACCTCACACTGTGCTTTTAGACAATGTCACCTCCTGGCAGTATGTAGGTGATAAACAGTAGGGACCAAGGATAGATCCTGGAGGGACACCAAATACAAGGAATTCATAAAGGAAAGGGAGACTGGGGATGGAGCAGGATTTACAAATGATGGTGAGGTTAAATGTTAGTTTTTTTTTGCAGAATGGATGAGAAGGACATAACCAGAAAAGACAGACAGACAGAACAAGGAACAATATCTGTGAATTGGCGAGGGGGAGTGACGGGGAGGAAACAGAGTTGGAATGTCTGTGGTTTAGCGAGACTAGGAAAAGATCAAGATGAGCTCTGATAAGACTTGACAAGAGGAGAAAGATGTAAGTTTGGGACAAAATTCAGGAACACCATGTGAGGCAGTTTGTCTCAGTGGGCTAGTGGGAGGGAGGGAAGCAGCAGAGGCAGCTGGTCGGATTGTCTCAGTCTTAGTGACAGAGAAACTCAGTGTGCTCGTTGCTCTTGTTGTTGGAGGGAAGGATGAAGGAGACAGGATGGTGGGCAGTGTTTACAAAGAAACAAAACCAGGGTTAGTGATGTTTAAAATGAGTGAACAAACCTAATGTATTTAACTTTTATCCAGAATATTAAAATGTACAACTGAAGTCCCTGTTCGAATCCCAGCTCGGCAGACGATGGAATCTGAATTCATGAAATAATAACGAATTAGGAATCTCCTGATTTCCATGGAACTATTGTCAATGGCAGAAAATATCCTGCCAACCTGACAGTCGCCCAACAAGTTACTCACTGCATTAATCACTGCAAAGTCTCAACAAAGGAATGAAACTGGATGGACCACTTGGCATCTAACAAGGCACCAGAAAATACAACCACAGAATCAGCCCTCTCGGCTCTGCAACATCCTGCTCACTAACATCCGGGTTTTTTGTGCCAAAACGTGGCGAGCTGTCTCACAGACTAGTCAAGGAACAGCCTGACATAGTCATCCTCACAGAGTCATCCCTTACAGATAATGGCTAGACACCACCATCACCATCCCTAGATATCGAGAGTGTGATGATGGAAAAGCATAACAAGGTGAGGCAGCATCTGAGGCGAAGGAGAATCGATGTTTCGAGCCTAAGCCTTTCATCAGCCTGACCTGCTGTGCTTTTCCAGCACCATACTCTCCACTCTGATCTCCAGCATCTGCAGTCTTCACTTTCTCCTGAAATCTCTGGATATGTCCTGTCCCACCAGCAGGACAGACCAGGCAGAGGCGATGGCACAGTGATGTACACACCTTTTGCCCTGGGAGTACTCAGCATTAACTTTGGACACCAGGAAGTCTCATGGCTCCTGCTGATTACCACGTACTGTGCTCCCACGGCTGACGGATCAGTGCTACTCCATGTTGAATAACACTTGGAGGAAGCACTGAGGCAATAAAATGGTGACAAGCCTACTCTGGGTACAGGATTTCAATGTCCTCTACCAAGAGTAGCTCAGCTGCAGGATTACTGACTGACTGGTCGGGTCCTCAAGGACATAGCTGCTCAACTGGGTTTGCAGCAGGCGGTCACGGAACCAGCAAGATGGAAAAACATACTAGATCTTATCAGTATGAATCTATCAGCTGCAAATGTATCTGTCCATGACAAGAGCGACCATCCCACAGTCTTTTTGGAGACAAAGCCTCACCTTAAAGTTGAGAAAAACCTCCCTTGTGCTGAGTGGTACTATCACCATGCTAAATGGGACAGATGTAGGATCTCAAACTGGATATCTGAGGCACTGTGGGATAACAACAGCAACAGAACTGTACTCCAGCACAATCTGTAATCTCATGGGTTTGTACATCCCGCACTCACCCATCACAATGGACAGGAAAGGATGGCATGCCATGAGCAGCACCAGGCATACCTAAAAATGCAGTGCCAACCTGTTGAAGCTACCAAACGGGACCATCTGCATTTTAAACAGCATCAGCATCAAGCAACAGAGCTAAACGATCCCACAACCAATGGATCAGATCAGAATTCTGCCACACCCACTTGTGAATGGTAATGGACAATTAATCAACTTGTTGCAGGAAGCACAACAGATATCCCCACCCTAACTAACGGAGGGATCTCACACATCCATGCAGCATTTGCAGCAATTCTCAGCCAGTTGCAAAGTGGGATGATCCATCTCAGCCTTCAACAGTGGTTTCCAAAATCACACACGTGAGTTTTAAGTCAGTTTGACTTAGTTCGAATAAGACCAAGAAATGGTTAAGTAGTGTAAAGGCTATGGGTCCTGCTAACATTCTGGCAATTATACTGATAACTTGTGCACCAGAACTTGCCACCCACAAAGCCACGTACCCATCCAGCACTGGCATTGACTGACAATGTGGAACATTGCCCAGGGATGTTCAACACAAAAACACAGGTCAACTCCGACCCAGGCAATTTCCCTCGATCAGCAGGAAAGTGATGTAAGTATTCATCAACAGGGCTATCAAGCAGCTGCTTAGCAACAGCCAACTGAGTGACACTCATTTTAGGCTCCACCAGGGCCACTCAGCTCCCGATTGTGTTACCACCTGATTCACAACCTGACAACCAGCTGAATCCCAGAGGTGAGGTAAGAGTGACAGCCCAGTCCCACTCCAACACCACTATTTCTAGCTGATTCCACCCTCATCTCAGCTCATATACTGAAACTCTCATCCATCGTGTGTTATCTCCAGACTTAAATTATCCAAACACACTCCTGGCCAGCCTCCCAAATTCAACCTCCCTGTAATCTCAAGAAAAATTGAAAGCTCTATCGCCCACGTGCTCACTTCTCCCCAAATGTGTTCACCCGTCAAAAGGCTCCTATAAGCAACAACAATTTAAAATTCTCATTCGTGACTTGATTCCTGGCTGTTCTCATCCCTAGCTCCATGCACCACACATCCTTTGAGACCTCGTCAATCCATTTACTTCGAGACTCCTAATAATTTGTTAATTCATTACTTCAACTGTGTAGCTGATTCTACAGTTGCTAAAGCAACATGGTCTGGAATTTGCAGACAAAACATCACAGGTCTGCGTTCCACCTTTAAGACATCCCTCAAAACCTGCTTTTTGGCAATGCTTTTGGTCACCTGACCTAATATCTCCATCTCTGGCTTTATATCTAAAATTCTCAATGATATTTTATATGAAATTATAAGCATGATAATAAAATTACAAACTGTTCTTGGTTTGGACATTATCTTCAAATCATCACTGTTGCTGTAATGAATAATCTGTAATGCCACTTACCCAACCACATTGTGGGAGCACCTTCACCACACAAACTGCAGCTGTACAAGAAAGTCAAGCATCACCCTCTCCACAGGCAACAGGGCTTTGGCATTAATCACTGGGATCTGTGGAAAGAGAAACACAGTTCAAGGGGGTGCAAAATGCATGACAGGGAATGAAAGTGGTGCAGAATTTGATAGTCAGAAACTGAAGGAAAACACACTTGTATATTGGAAAAAAGAATTCTTGACTCAAAAATATTCAAGACAAAATAATCTGATATTAGAGCAGCACATGGTCAGGGGCTGGGCCACGTGAAAAATTCATTTACAAATGGTCTGTAAAAGTAATAATACAGTATTAAACAGACCAAACATACCCCCATGGTTGGAGACTGAGGAAGCTGGACATTGACAAAGTGGTCCTGAGGGAGCCCAGAGGTGATTCAGAGCAGGATTGGCTGCTGTCATCACAATGACTCTGTACTAGAGAGAGGCTGCACATGCGCCTGGCTGCACCTTGCCCCCTACAAAGATGGCGGCTCCGCACGTGTCCAGTGAATCGTTGTCCCGAATAAAGATGGCGGCCTCACTCAGGCCTGCAGCCGCTGAGGCAATTCCGCATTTACTGCAAACACGGGACTGGGACGTTCAAATTTGTGTTTTCCGACGTGCACAATTTGTTTGTAAAACCTCTCCGCTCATGACATCACAGCTTCTCTCACATTTCCCTGATTATTTCTTTCCTTACCGTATCCTTTCTCTCTATAACTTCCCGAGCATTTATTACAGCGACTCTGCGTCGGGCGCGAGGGTGATCACATGGTTTACCTTAGCCCCGCCCTTCATTCACTGTGATTGGTTGGAGGATCAACCTCCCGCAAGGTCCTCCAGCTCCGCCCACCGTCCTTTCATTGGTCCGGTGCTGACATCAATCACCTGGGGTCACTGTTGGCTGGAGCATGCGCAGTGTGTCCTGCTTGTGCTGAGATGTTGGGTCATGTGATGGGAGGTAACAACAATGACTGCAGATGCTGGAACCCAGATTCTGGGTCAGTGGTGCTGGAAGAGCACAGCAGTTCATGCAGCATCCAAAGTGCAGAGAAAAAGCCCTTCATCAGGAATAAAGGCAGTGAGCCTGAAGCGTGGAGAGATAAGCGAGAGGAGGGCGGGGAGAAAGTAGCATAGAGTCCAATGGGTGAGTGGGGGAGAGGATGGAGGTGACAGGTCAGGGAGGAGAGGGTGGAGTGGATAGGTGGGAAAGAAGACAGGAAGGTGGGGCAAGTCCGGAAAAGTCATGGGGACAGTGCTGAGCTGGAAGTTTGAATTAGGGTGAGGTGGGGGAAGGGGAAATGAGGAAACTGTTGAAGTCCACATTGATGCCCTGGGGTTGAAGTGTTCTGAGGCAGAAGATGAGGCGTTCTTCCTCCAGGCGTCTGGTGGTAAGGGAGCGGCGTGAAGGAGGCCCAGGACCTCCATGTCCTCGGCAGAGTGGGAGGGGGAGTTGAAATGTTGGGCTACGGGGCAGTGTGATGGATTTGTTGGGGTGTCCCGGAGATGTTCCCTGAAGCGCTCTGCTAGGAGGCGCCCCCAGTCTCCCCAGTGTAGAGGAGACCACATCGGGAGCAGCGGATACAATAAATGAAACTGGTGGATGTTTAGGTAAAACTTTGATGGATGTGGAAGGCTCCTTTAGGGCCTTGGTTAGAGGTGAGGGAGGAGGTGTGCGCACAGGTTTTACAGTTCTTGCGGTGGCAGGGGAAAGTGCCAGGATGGGAGGGTGGGTTGTAGGGGGCGTGGACCTGACCAGGTAGTCACGGAGGGAATGGTCTTTGCAGAAGGCGGGAAGGGGTGGGGAGGGAAATATATCCCTGGTGGTGGGGTCTTTTTGGAGGTGGCTGAAATGTTGGTGGATAATTTGGTTTATGCGAAGGTTTATAGGGTGGAAGGTGAGCCCCAGGGGCGTTCTGTCCTTGTTATGGTTAGAGGGGTGGGGTGTGGAGGGCGGAGGTGCGGGATGTGGACGAGATGTGTTGGAGGGCATCTTTAACCACATGGGAAGGGAAATTGCAGTCTCTAAAAAAAGAGGCCATTTGGTGTGTTCTCTGATGGAACTGGTCCTCCTGGGAGCAGATATGACGGAGAAGGAGGAATTGGAAAATGGGATGGCATTTTTGCAAGAGGTCGGGTGGTTGAGAGTTTGCTGAGGGTAAGAATTCCCTTTGCGTGAGCTCTGCAGTAGATTTCCTTTATTCATGGAGGGCACTGCCTTCCTACTCATTACTGTATAGCTGTGACTGATGAATCAATGCCATTTGAATCAGTACATAAACACCCCATTTTCACAACATCTGAGATCTTTAGCACATTGTATCACACTCTTCTTTGGAGACAAATAAAATGAAACGGAGCCTCAAGGAATCGGAGCAGGCATAGGCAATTCATCCCTTTCAGCTTGTTCCCCCATTCTGTCAGATCATGGCTGGGCCAACCCAGGCCTCAATACCTCTTTTATGCTTGATCCGCATAGCCTTCAACTGCTCAATATTTCAAAACTCTATCTACCCTTTTTAAAATAATTTGAGATAGAATCATAGATTCCCTACTGTGTGGAAACAGGCCCTTCCGCCCAACAAGCCAGAACAACACTCCGAAGAGTAACCCAACCATTCCCCTCCCACATTTAACTTTCACAAAAGTTTGGGTGAGAAAATTCTAGCCATTCACTGAGAGAAAAAAATCTTTACTTTTTCTAAAATGAATGTTCCCTTGTTTGAGACTTCACTGGTGCTGGAAGATCTAGTCAACGTCCACCCTGTCAAGCTCCTCAGAATCTTGTTTCCATAACATCATCCCTGCTTATCTATTCTTGATAGGTCAACCCTTTCATGCTTGAAGCAGCTAAGTGAATCTGTTTTGAATGGTCTCCGATGTTGGTTTATCCTTTATTAAATATGGGAGCTAACATTGTATACAGCACTGCAAGTGAGGACTCAGCAACAGCCAGTGTGGTTAACCAATCCTCAATCCATGCTAATGCATTACCCCGATACCATGAGCTCCTCAATTGTGCAATTCACTTTTATGTAGCTCCCTATCATTTGCATTTTTAAATTCCAAATACAGAACATCATTGGATTGCCCTGCTAGTTATCTCCTCAGTGAACTGTCGCAAATTTGTCAAATATACTTTCTCTTTCACAAAACCCAGTCTACCATGTTTAATGATAAGCTTTTCTAACTGTCCTGCAATTTCTTACTTTAATATTTGACTCTGTGGATTCCTTCAGTAGATTTGCTAAGTATGATTCCCCTCTCTTAAATCTATGCGGACTCTGTCCAATCCTGTCACTGTTCATTAAGAAACTTGAGTGTACTCCAATATAGTTAGTAAATGTATCTGTAGTTATTTCTAAAAATTGATTACTTATAAATGCTGGACCCAAGCAACATCAATGAATTTGTGACTCTGAGTTTGGGTTATTGTGTTTTTTTACTGTTAATTCCTTTTCGTACTGTGTTATGCAGACAGCACCAAGTGATCACTCTGAATTGTGAGTAACTTTGATAATAATATATTTTAAAAATGACATCCCAACATGCTGCCTCCGTGCAAGGAGGATTTTATTCAATAGTTTGCAGATAAAACTGAACAGCATTTTGCTACAATTTGGCCAGACTGCAAGTTACACCAAAGTAGGAGTGCCTCACCTTTAGAGTGTTCCCAGATATCGTGCAGCTGCAGTATTTTGGTTTGCACTCAGCTATATGTTGTTCTCACTTGCTTCTTTGTGAAAGATTACAAAATTAACTTGGATGAATGAAGTTATGTTTTCTTTCATCAATATTAGGAGAAAAAAAAAGTCAGTATTTCAAGTGCTGATAAAGTAAAATAAACTGATAATCAGTAGAAAGGGTTTAAGATTGATAGATTCTTGTTGCCTCGAGGAATTAAGGGCTACGGGGAGAATGCTGGTAAGTGGAGTTGAAATGCCCATCAGCCATGATTGAATGGCGGAGTGGACTCGATGGGCCGAATGGCCTTACTTCCACTCCTATGTCTTATGGTCTAAGATGGATATGGAACAAATGCTGGCAAATGGGACTAGATTAATTTAGGATATCTGGTCAGCATGGACAAGTTGGACTGAAGGGTCTGATTTATTATATTGTACAACTGTGACTTCATTCTCTCAATTATTCAAGAAGTTGAACACTTCGAGGAGGAAAAGGAGAATTTATGCCGAGAATGCCCTTGAAATGATGATTGAGGTATATCAAACTCACATTGTTTCATCACCTTTTCCTCTGGGTTCTTCAATAAACAAACTTGTTTTGTTCTCTGAATAACTATGGATCATGTGATTTGTTCTGCACAAAATATTTCGTTAGGATCTAGTGAACTATTAAGAAGTGTTCATGTTTAAAGTTTAGGCAGCTTGATTGTGAATCTCATCTTGGCCTGAACACCACTTTCCTGCCAGCCCTCCTTAACTCTTCAACCCATTACTGATTAAAAGTCTGTGTGTCTCTTATTTAAATTTACTTCATGTCCCAGAATCCACAGTGTTCTGAGATAGGGAATTCCCCAGGTTCACCATCCTCTGAGAGAAGTAATTCCTCCAACTTTCCCTTCATTGTAAACTTAGGACGAGTCATTGTAGATTGAATCATCTTCTCTGCCTCTACTTGGTCAATCCCTTGACCATTTTATAGACCCTCAATGATACCACCTCTCATTCTTAGGCTGCAGTGAATATGAATGTAAATAGTGGTTGTCGTTCAGCTTGTGGCATTTTGATAACTGTGGCAGAGGATGTTTGTTCAAAACTGAGCTCGACAGTTAGTGCTTTTCAAATAAGAAATAGTTGACGACATTAAGTACATTAATATGTTGGCGTTTTGTTTTTAGGAAGACTTACTGTTGGGAAGATTTGGTTAAGGGAATATTGCAGTCAAAGCTGTGGAAGATTAACCTCCACCCATGTGTGAGGTAGTACACTGTGGTCAAAAGAATAAAGAGACCACTTCCTCTTTGGAAATATGTCCTTAAATAGGGCAGAGGGATCTGGAGATAGCAATGAGTGACTGGCAGCAAATGGCACCAGTTTGTGAGGTTACACAGAAAAGTGTATCATGGGTTTATTTCTGGGACGACAGAATGGAAATGTGTTCGATATGTGTAGAACCATGGACAGATCACCCTTGGAGCACTGCAAACAGTTCCGATCTTCATATTGTAATATGAATGTAGAGGCAGTAGGGAAGATAAAGAATAGTTACTGGAATTATATTCAAACTGAATTTGAATTCATCAAGTAAGATTGGACAGTCTTGTCTCATTGTAAAAGAGTGACATGGTCCAGTTATGTTTGATCGGGTAGACATGGAAAAGATGTTTCTGCTTGCGAATGTCAGAACCCACTGGATCTGTGGATATAATTGTAATCACTATTAAATCTCACGTGGAATTTGCATTGGGCGATAAAGTCTTTACCAAAAAGGGTTTCATCATTCCTGATGAAGGGCTTATGCCCGAAACGTCGAATTTCCTATTCCTTGGATGCTGCCTAACCTGCTGTGCTTTAACCAGCAACACATTTTCAACTTTGAATGTAGAACTTACTTCATCAGGAATAATTGAAGCAAATAACAGATGAATTCAAAGAGGAGCTTGGAATACAAGAAATCAAAGAAAACTATGTTGATGGGTTTAGGTTGGGAAGGAAGCCTGTGTAAATCACAGATACTGAGAACCTGTTTTTGTGTCCTGAAACGATGCATCTGTGTTGTTCTGTGCCATTTCTCTAGGAGCAGCAGCAGCAGCAGTAAACAAGACAGCTCACCCTTACCATTCTTAGAGAAAAGCAGAACCTCTGGCCACACAAAAGGGAAATAGCTCTACTGAGGAGGTGGTTCAAACAGTGGCCAACGACTCAATCCGAGAGACAGTGTGCCTTCATTACCTGGTGAGAAAGGTGAATTCTTTAACCAGAAATGATGTTTTGTTCTTCCAATGATCTCATGACTTAAGCAGGGAAATGTGTCTCATCAGTTAGATGATTTGAATCAATCAAATCTTTTGCTACGTTAGCACTCCTTCCCTACCCAAAGGATATGTGGGTCAAATAGGCACATGTCTTGCACTGCTTTAATTCAAGATTCCTTTATTCAGTCATGAGCTTAACCTATTCAATCCAAGTTCCTTGTGTTTTCCTTGGATCTGTGGGTGTGCACAAGGAAACTTAAACAATGTATGATTCAATATCAAAGTTGTGTTGTATCAATAATTGTAACCCCACTCTGCTCCTTGAGCAGATAGTTAATCCAAAGATTCTAGCTCAGCCCTTAACTTCAAGTTCAAGTTCTAAACCTTTCAGTGAGCAATGGAAAATAACAAAGAACAATGTCAATCATTTATTGTCTCTCCAGCCTCTGCTTCTGTTGCCACTGAATACTCCCATAAGTTTGACGAGCCAATGACTAAAGATGAGATTGAAGAGAAATCCTTCCATTCCCTTCTGCCACCAGAGAGCCAACACCACTTTCATATGGGGAAGGAACGCAGCCAGCAGGATGGTTCAGATGAGGACGTAGTGCGGGACCAGTCGGCTTCTCTTATGGATTAGGGTGAGTCGTGTTACCAATTAGTGGGATCTCAGTGCTTGGAATAGTTGCTCCTCTCCATGTTCGAGGTACCTTGCCATGAGATTCAGATGGAGAGAACGAGGACCATATGGTGTAACAAGTGTGAGCCAACAGTTGGGCAGGGCCTGTGTTTCTGAAAAAAAAAAGCGAGTCCCACTCGGTCACAATGTGCCCAGAGTTTATAAATCATGAAGGAGAATAAATACTTGACATTGTTAATCTTTGTGAACGAGTTCCCATATAGTGAAGACAACGATTAATATTTATTGGGATTCCTTGCTCCCCCAATCAGATAAACACGAGGCAAATTTCCCTGAATGTGAAGAATGTCCCTGAATTTACACCTTTCTACTGTTCATTAAAGGTAATAAGATGCAAAAGATATTTTTGCAGAGGAATTTGATTTGAACAAGAGACATTTGTGCAGATAGTAAGAGGTATTCTAATTGGAAGGATATGTTTAGTGATATCCTGCACGGATCGATGTTGGAGCCCTAATTATTCACTATTCATAATGAAAGGAAAGCCACATTCAACATTTGGGGCGACTCTGCAGATGACAGCGATTCCAAGTGTAGGTAGATGGAAGCACAGCATTAGAAAGCAATCTTGATAGATTCAGTAAATGAAAAACCAACGACAGATGAGTTTATGTCGACAAGTGAGAGGTTGGATCAAAATAGAATATTTTGTGATTGTGCAAATAGAGAGAGAGTGGACTCCAAAGAAACTACGTGGGATTGATCCAGCTGTATAGTTCACGAAAATGTCTCAAACAGGTTCAGAAAAATGACCAAGGGGCCGGTGGAATGTTGACATTGATCTCGACAGAAGACGAGATACCAAAGGATTAGAAGTCATGCTTCAGCAAATCCGAACCTAGTTAGACCAAGCTGTCAGGGCTGGGCACCATGGCTGAAGGAGAGTATCCCTCTGAGGGGAAGTGCAGTGCAGATTTACTGAAGTGATATTTGGATTCCAAGGCTTAACTTAAGAAGAAAGATTAAACAGATGAAGTGTTCGAGTCAGAACATTGAGGTGTAATAACGGGGAACACTTTTATACACAGAAATGGATAGTTTGATAAAGCTCCACAAACAGCGATTGATTGGAAATCATTTGCAAATTTAAATTGGAGGTTGGTAGATTTGGAATGAAAATGCTGAAGGATTATGGGACAAAGACAGGGATTTGTCACTATGATGAAGATGACCATGATTTGGGTGAATGGTGGAATAGGCTCACGAAGCTAAATAGCCTCCTCGTGCTCTGATGTTGATGTAACCGTGGCTCCCTTATTCTCTGCAAGTGCAACTCCTGTTGTGTTTTTGGTTATTTATCAGAACCTGGCAGCAAGTTAGTGACTGGAGTCCTGAGCAGAACGTTATCAGGATGAGGGACTTTGCCGCCCTCCCTCTATCCGCCCTCCCTCTATCCGCCCTCCCTCTATCCGCCCTCCCTCTATCCGCCCTCCCTCTATCCGCCCTCCCTCTATCCCGCCCTCCCTCTATCCCCCCTCCCTCTATCCCCCCTCCCTCTATCCCCCCTCCCTCTATCCCCCCTCCCTCTATCCCCCCTCCCTCTATCCCCCTCCCTCTATCCCCCCTCCCTCTATCCCCCCTCCCTCTATCCGCCCTCCCTCTATCCCCCTCCCTCTATCCCTCCTCCCTCTCTCCCCCTCCCTCTCTCCCCCTCCCTCTCTCCCCCTCCCTCTCTCCCCCTCCCTCTATCCCCCTCCCTCTATCCCCCCTACCTCTACCCCCTATCACCCCTCCCCATCTCTCTCTCTTTCTTTCTTGCCACTTCCTCGCTGCCACTCTGCCACTCTCCCTCTTTCTCGCTCCCTCACTCCCTCGTTCCCACGCTCCCAAGTTTCCATGCTCCCACTCTGCCAATCTCGTTCTTTCCTTTCTCTCTCTCTCGCTCTCTCTCGTATCTGCCCTCTCTCTCTCTTGCTCTTTCTTGCAGCTCTCTCTCTCGCTCTCTCTCTTGCTCTGTCTCTCTCTCTCAGCCCTCTTTCACTCCCTCACACCACTCTGTTTCTCATCCCTCTGTCTCTCACTTGCCCCCACTTTCTCTCACCCTCTCACTCTCCCCATCTCTCTCTCTCGCTCCTCTCTCTCGCTCTCCTTTTCCCCTCTCTCTCACTCCCCCTTTCTCTCCTCTCTCTCCCCCATCACTGTCGCCCTCTCTTGCCTCTCTCTCTTTTGCATGCGGCCCTCTCTCTGTCTTACACCCACTTTCGCCCCCCTGTCTCTTCTTTATATATATCTCTTTGTTCCCCATGTCACCATCGCACACGTCTCTCGCTCTCTCTCTATCCTTCTCTATCACCTCTCCCTCTCACTCCTCTGAAGCTTTCTCGCTCTCTCTGTTGCTCCTCTCTAACACCTCCCTTGCTTTTTCTCAATCGCTCTCTCCCTCACGCTCTCTCCCACACCCTCTCTCCCTCTCTCTTTCCCTCGCGCTCTCACTCTCTCTCCCGTATTTGCCCATCTTTACCGCAACTCTCTCCTTCTTTCTCTCGTTCCCTCTCGCTCGTTCTCTCTCTCTCACTCATTCTCGATCACTCTCTCCCTCTCTCTATCACGCCCCACCCTCTCTCTCTCTCTCTCTCTCTCTCTCTCCGTCTCGCTCCTCTCTCTCACCCCACTCTATCCCTCTCTCTCCCGCCCCTCTCTCTCTCTTGCCCCTCTCTTTCTTTGGCACCTCTCTCTCTCTCTCTCTCTCTCTCTGTCACCACATCGCTCCCTCATTCGCTCTAGCCTCATCGCTCTCGCATCCTCTCTTCCTCTCTCACCCTTCTGTCTCTGCCTCTCTGGGCCTTCCCTCTGTCTCTCGCCTCCACTATTACTCTTTCGCCCGTCTCTCATTGCATTACGTCTCGCTCGTCCGGTCTCTCCATCTTGCTATCCCTTCACTCTTGCTTCCTCTCTCTCTCTCTCGCGGCCTCTCTCTCACACTCTCACTCTCCCCACTTTCTCTGCAGCCCTCTATCTCTCTCTCTATCCTGAATCCTCCTCACTCTCTCTGCCAATCCTCCCTCTCACGACCATCTCTCTCTCTCTCGCGCGCGGGCTCGCTCACTCTCTGTCTCTCACTGTCTCTCTCTTGCCCCCTCTGTCCATCTCTCTGGCAACTCTCTCTCTCGCGGCCTCGTTCTCTCGCTGTCTCTCTCACGCGCTCTCTCTCTCTCTTGCTCTCCCTCTTTGTCCATCTTTCTGTGTCTCTTGCTCTCGTTCTGGCTCTCTCACTCACTCGCCCTCCTCTCACTTGCCCTCCTCCCACTCGCCCCCTCTCCTCCCTCGCTCTCTTGCCCCTCCCACTCGCTCTCTCGTCCTCTCCCTCTCGTTCTGTCACCCCCACCCTCTGTCTCTCTTGCCCCCCCTCTCTTTCTCGCACCCCGTTTCTCGCTCCCCTCCATCTCAGACTCGCCAGCTCCCTCTATCTCTCTCGCCCGCTCCCTCTCTCTCGCGCCCCATCTCTTTCTCTGGACTCCCTTCTCTCTCTCACTCATCCCCACCCTCTCTCATTCACCTGCCCCCTCCCTCTCTCTCTCGTCCCTCCCTCTCTCTCTCTCGCACCCCCTTTCACACTCCCCTCCATCTCAGACTCGCCCGCTCCCTCTCTCTCTCTCGCCCCCTCCCCTCTCTCTCTCTCTTGCCCTCTCCCTCTCTCGCCCTCTCCCCCTCTCTCTCTCTCTCGCCCCCTCCCACTCTCTCTCGCCCCCTCCCTCTCTCTCTCTCGCCCCCTCCCTCTCTCTCTCTCGCCCCCACCCTCTCTCGCTTGCACCCCTCCCTCTCTCTCTCTCGCCCGCTCCCTCTCTCTCTCGCCCCCTCCCTCTCACTCTCTCTCGCCCCCTCCCTCCCTCTATCTCGCCCCCTCCCTCCCTCCCTCTCTCTCGCCCCCTCCCTCTCTCTCTCGCCCCCTCCCTCTCTCACTCTCTTGCCCCCTCCCTCTCTCACTCTCTTGCCCCCTCCCTCTCTCTCTCTCTTGCCCCCTCCCTCTCTCTCTCTCTTGCCCCCTCCCCCTCTCTCTCTCTCGCCCCCTCCGTCTCTCTCTCTCTCTAGCCCCCTCCCTCTCCCTCTCTCTGTCGCCCCCTCA